>NW_008354421.1:566803-582528 GCF_000622305.1 Nannospalax galili
AAGGAGCCCCTGGCTCCTTTCTTTTACCAGTTCCATCTATGTGAACATAAGTCAAAGGTCCTGGTGGACTGTGGCTGGCTTTGCTTGGAAGCATGGAGGAAATGATTCCTCTGTGTTGACCCTCCTCTTTGTAGACTGGACACTGGTTCAAGTCCATCTGGTGGAGTCTCCATGGCTTCCCTGAATGAGAGGACAGGTGACTCACCACAGTTACAGGACATTTTGAGAGATGTTCCATAGTTCTCTGGAACTTAGTCAACCTTGGAGGGCAAGGGGCAAAATCTTTCCTTTAAGTCCCTCTGACCACATTAGTATAGGCCTCAAAGTATGGCTGTTAAACATCCAAGAAGGTTAGTTCCACCAGTCTGGTACTTGTAATTACCATGTGCTATGTAGGCCAGTAACAGGGATGACAGAGTACATAGGCTCCAGTGGGTGAGGGGAGGCTATGGGATGTAGGTATAAAGATGAATAAGATTGTTTGGGATGTTCTGTATGAAATACACACACAGAAAAAGAAAGTCCAAAATGAAAAAAAAAAGTGGCATTGTCCTCCTGTTATCCTGTTATAAGGTAACTACATTTCTACATTTAAATGCTCTATATACGACAGGCTGGAGAGATGTCTCAACGATCAAGAGCACCGGCTGCTTTTGCAGAGGACCCAGGTTCAATTCCCAGTACCCACATAGCAGCTAACAACTATCCATAATTCCAGTTTCAGGGGAATCCGACACCCTCTTCTGACCTCCATGAGCACTGCATAGCATGTGTACACTTGCATGCATGCAGGCAATATATGCATATACCTAAAATAAATCCAATAAATAAAATGGTTTTTTCTTCATGTATATTATATTCTAAGAAGCTTCTGCAGCAGGAGGCTTCTGGTGGTTTTTTTCAAAGGACTTTAGTGTTAGGTGTTCCTCCCCATACTTCCTCATCTATCATGCCTTCCCACCCCTACCCTTCTTTATTCCCTACTTCCCCTTCAACCCACCTTCTTTCTATCTTGGCTCCCTTGGAAGCCCCAAACTTATAGCCCTTTTACTAGCTTCCTGACTTCTGTGGGTACTTCAATTTAAATAAACATATCTAAAGATTCAAAGCTAGCATCTAAACATGAGAGAAAAAAATGAGGCATTTGTATTTCTGGATCTCAATTACCTCAGTCAGAATGATTATTTAAAGTCCATCTTTTCCCTGAAAATTTCATAATTCCATTATTTTTAACATCTGAATAATACTTCATTGCATAGATTGTTTGTTGTGTGACACTGTCCTGGAGCGACACGAATAAATGTCTACTCATGCCAGGTAAGGAATCAAGAACAAACTAAAGTCCAACTTGGTGAACCAATGAAATATATTGCAGTTATTTACAAGAGCAGAAATGAGTCATAGACAGCTTCATTGCCAAAAGCACACCCCAGTGTTGGTAACAGCTCACAAAAGCAGGAAACCTGAAGTGCACTGAACAACCTGAAAGCACCTTGGTACTTGAAGAGTGCTCTTTCCAGGTAGCTCAGTTGGTCTGAGCCTCTTCGAGGCAGTTTGGCTGATCTCTGCCTCTTCCCAGATAGCTCAACTGGTTTCTTCTTTGTCCAGAAAGCTTAACTAATTTGACTCTTCCAGGTAGAACAGCTGGTCTGATAATCTTCTAGGTAGCTTGGCTTGTCCAAGAATCTCAACAATCCTTACAGTTTATATATGCTTGGGGAGGGAGAGGCCTAGTGAATCTGGTCAGTTTCAGGGACTTCCTGAGCTGGAAGAGCTTCTATGGAGGACGGCATATTTCACCTCTTCTTTAGAACATGGTGTGCTTAACAAGCTTCCCTCCAGGATGAAAGTTTTCTCTTGTAGGAAATTGCTTCACAACAAAATACCTGTTTTCATTCTCCATTCACTGGCTGATGCACATCTAGACTGTTTCCACTTCCTGGCTGTTGTAAATAGAGCAGCGATGAACACGGATATAGAGTCCTTTGAGTATATTATCAAGAGTTACATAGCTAAAGCCTATGGTAGATCTAGTTCTATGTTTTGAGTACCATGCACACTGACTTCCACAGTGGCTGTACCAGCTTCTGCTCCCCCCAACAATGAATAAGTTTTCCTCTCTCCCCATACCCATGTGAGCATCTGTTATTATTTTTGATCTTTGGCATTTAAAATGTAGTTTTAATTTGCATCCCTCCAATGACAAGGGTGGTGAATACTTTTATTGAATTTTGGCAATTTTTATACAATATATTTTGGTCATATTCAGAATCCCGCCCTTATCTGTACCCCTTTTGTAGTCACCCCCCCACGCCTGATTTCATGTACTCTGTCATATATATTAAGGCCTATAAACCATGTTTGTGTCCATAAATATCCTTCAGTGTGCATCCATCCTCTGGAGCCCAGTTAGCTTACCTAGAGTCACACACTTAAAGAAAACCAACTCTCCCTTCCCAGCAGTCATCAGTTGCCAATAGTTCAACTAAGGCTGGGGCTTCTTACCCACTTCCCCACTTCTATGCCAGGATTTTTTCTGGCTTGAGCTTGCGTAAATCTGTGCGACAGAAATGCGTACTGGAGGTTGAGGAGGAACATCGCACTCTTCTGGCTTGACCAATCAGTGTGCCTGTTGCAGCATGTTCCAGAAGTCCAGAGATCTTTTGATTCCCTGGCAGAATGAGAATACCAAGAGGTGAAAATGTGCCCTGGAGACAGGAGTCACGGACTTCTTACCTGTGTGGGCCTGCTGTTCACCAGAAGGTGGAAGTGTATACAGGAGACAAGATACTGAGGAACTTCTTACCTGTTAGGGCTAGGTACAGTTAGGGCAAGGTATATGTAGCCCAGAGGGGGAAGGTTCAGGGATCTCTTACCTATTCATTCTGGTTACTGGTGGGGAAGGCAATGTGTGCAGAGGGTCTGGACCCCTTACCTATTTGTGCCATGTGGTAGCAGAGAACACAAATGTGTGTCAAGTTCCCAGGAAAAATTACCTATTTGCACAAGGTATTAGAGGGGTGAAGAAAGCGTGTGATGCCTGCAGAGGGATCAAGTACCCCCTTATTTATCTGTATGGGGTTCTGGAGGGAGAGCATAAGTGTTTCATTAGAACTTTAATGCAGATTTCATTCATTCTATAGATTACTTTAGGTAATATAGCCATTTGACAATGTTAATACTGCCAGTCCAGGAGCATAGAACATATTTCCATGTCTAGTGTCTTATATCTTTTTCAGAGTCTTTAAACTTTTTCATGTAGAGGTCTTTTGCGTCCTGTTTAAATTTATTCCTAGACATTTTAAATTATTGGAAATAGGGTACTTTTCATAATTTCTTTCTCAGCAAGTTCATTATTGGTATTTATGTATGTTGATTTTATATGCTTCAAATTTGGTGAATCTAAAAGTTTATCAAATCTAAACTTTTTCTGGTGAAGCCTATGAGATCTTATAAGTATAGACTGGTGTCATCTACAAACGGGCTTTTGTAACACCTTTCTTTGCTATTATAACTTTTATTTCTTGCTCCCATTTTAATGTTCTAACTTTGAACACTATTTTAAATAAGAGGGGAGGTGAGGCAAACTTATTTATGCCACATTCTAGAGGAATGATCTCAGGTTTTCCCCATTTCATATAATGTTGGCTATTAGCTTCTCACATACAGCCTTTGTCATGTAAAGGCGTGTTTCACATAAGCCTAGTTTCTCCAGGACTTTTATCACAAAAACATGTTGAAATTCGTCACATGCCTCTTCTGCATCTATTGGTGAAATGATTATGTGGTTTCTGTCTTTACATCTATTACTATGGTGTAATTACATTTATTGATTTGTATGTGTTGAACCAACCTTGCCTTTCAGGTATGAAATGAACTCAGCTGCAATATATGATCTTCTTTATGTGATCTTGAATTTGGTTTGCAAGCATTTGCTGAGAAATTTTGCCATCTATGTTCATCAACTGGATTCAACAGGTTTTTACAGAACATTTCCACCGAACAGATAGGGAATACACATTTTTAGCAGCACAAGATACTTTCTCTAAATTGATCACACACATGAGAGAGAGAGAGAGAGAGAGAGACAGAGACAGAGACAGAGAGAGAGAGGGAGAGAGAGAGAGTACTTTGTGACTTATGTGATCAACTTTAGAGAAAATATCTTATGCTGCTGTTTTTAAAAAAGCTGTTGAATCCAGTTGATCTGTTATAGAATTTAGCTTTGGAAGTTCTCTACTGAATTTTAGCTTTGAATTCTTATCTAGATGTGAAAGTGGAGTAATGAGGTCTCACACTGTTAGGTCGTTAGTGGCCTTTTATGCCTTTTAGTGTTTGTTTGTGAAAATGGAGGCCCCTTGATTCAGTACTTAAATATAATAGTTATATCGTCTTGATGAATTACTCCCATTTTTAATATGTAGAGGCCTTCTTTATCTATTTATGAATAGTTTGGGTTTGAAGCATAATTTATCAGATATGATAATCATCACTCCAGATTGTTTACAACTTCCATTTGTTGGTACTTTGATATCCAGTATTTGGCTCCCAGCCTAGGGATACCTTTTCTAATGATGTGAGATTTTTGGAAACCACACATAATTGGACCTTGATTTTGTTTTTTAATCTAGATAGTTTAACTGATGAATTAAGACCATTTGCATTTAAGATTATTATTCAGAAGGGTTTGTTATTACAGATTGTTTGCTGTCCATTGGTTGGTTTACTAGTAGTTTTTCTTCCTCTCCCTGGTATGTGTGTTGACTTACTATACTGGACACAATTGATTCCTTCCTGGTTCTTCTCTGTCCATCTATTGCACTCATGTAATTTTGTTTTCATGTGTTCTTGAGGGCAAAACAATCTTTCTTCTTTCTCCTTACAAAGTATTTCATGCCTTCTCAACTTTTATGACTGCTGATAACAGATCTGATCTTCTGATGTTTCTGCCTCTGTCTATAAGCTGGTGGGTTTTTTTCCCTACAGCTTCCAGCATTTTTGTTTTGCTGTTTTTATTTTTTACACTTATTCATTTGCTATGTGTGAGAGCAATTGCATGCACATTTGCAGGACTCAGTTCCCTCCTTCCACCATGTCTCAGGAATCAAACTGAGGTCATCAAACTTGGGGACGGGTGTCTTTGCCCACTGAACCATCTCACCAGCACTGCTGTATTTTAGACATCCTGACTATGACATGTGAAGGAGAAGTTCTTCTCTGCTCATGCCTTTTCGAGGTTCTAAGTGTTTCCTGTGTTTAAATGTCTATTTTCTTCTCCAGTCTTGTGAAAAGTTTACCTATAATTTTATTGAATTGGTTGTATAGACCATTTGACTCTCTCAGTTCCATATATCTCTGGTAGCCTTAGGATTTATCTCCTAAGAGGAGATAGCCAAAACTTGGAATGTTTTTGGTCATGTTCATATTTTTCTTTATATATGCCTGCTGCATCGTCTTGACTTTGTTTTTCATCTCTGAAATTCATTATTCTGTTTTGTCTTGTCTTTTGATTAGGCTTTCGGTTTTATTTGATTTATTAATTATTTTGTTTCTAAAATTTCTGTTTGGTTTTGTTTTCATATCTCATTTACCTTGCTGAATTTTTCCTCCACGTTTTAAAATTTTCCTCCTCTGACTATTGATTCTTTCTGACAATTTTGTAACTTTCTCATTAAGTCTTGACCTGATTTTTCTTTGACTCCTTCAGGACACTTCACTGGTGTGAGCTTCACATATGCTAATGTTTAGCATGACTGTGTACCTGCTGGCTTCTTTGTGCAAAACAATCCACCTACTCTTATTACTGTTTTTGTAGGTCTTTCTTCTGTTTCTGTATTGGTGGCATTTTATTTTCACTTTTTTTCCAACCAAACTCATGGCCCCACAAATATTGTTTCTGATCTGCCATCTTCCCAGACTAGAAAAGCAGATTTTGATTATTTTCACCAAAAACAGAATATTTCTGAGGTTACAGATATGTTTTTAGTTCAGTCTCATCACTACACATTGAACACCTATACTGAAAGTTCACACTGTACCCCAGAACTGTGCGACACTTGCTATATGTTGTTTCTAAAAGTGTTTGCTATGGCGTTACTCCTACTAAGAGAAGAAAATAGGACATTGCCTAAAAACTCTATCAGATTGGGGCTGAAAAGATGGCTCAACAGTTAAGAGCACTCTCTGCTCTTGTAGAGTACTCAGGTTCCGTTCTCAGCCCCCACATGGTGGCTAACAACTGTGTTTAACTTCAGTTCCAGAGGATCAAACTCCCTCTTCTGACCTCTGTGGGCATTACACGACACAGGCACACATATACTTGCAGGCAATATACTCACACACATAAAATAATAAATAAAATATTTTAAAACTATCAGATAAATTATGAAAGGTAAATAGTTCTATTACAAAGACATGGTATTAATCGAAAACACTTCTTATTCCTCATAACTTTTGCATTTTCAAACTATTTGTATTGTTGAAGATATATGTTATATTTAAATAAAATCAAATCTGTCAAATGAAGGCAAGCACTATATTAAGTATGAGAGACACTAAGAAAAGCAGACTACACACAGCCAGCACCAAGGACAGAACTGGGAATTAAATCAGACCTTTAAGATGAGACTCAACTTCACAGGACCACTAAGCAAAGTCTTGAACAAATTCACTGTCTTGTCTTTGTCTTTTGTTGCCCTGAGATTATGATGGGGATAGTAATGAACCTTGTGGTCGCTACTGAGATCTGAGAGCAAAGGCAGCATGTGTCGTGCACTGTCAGAGCATCCACATTCTCATAGGATCAGTATGAGCTTCTGTTGACTGTAATACATGCTATAGTGCAAGGAGATTACATTGCTTATTTGGAAGCCATTTTGTAGTTGTCTGTGCTGTTTTTAATACATCACCTTCCTATCTTTGAATTGTTACATCCTTGAACACGTGTACACTAACAAGCTTCTATAATGGTAAATTCTGGTAATATTTGTTATTAGAGCTCCAATGATGCAACTAGTTAGCATTTGGTACTTATATGATTTTATTTACTATTATTCTTAGTATTTGTAAAATAGCTTTTATATAGATGTCATGAAAATAAAATCCTCACATTATATGAAAAAAATTATGTGATAGAGAAACAGAAGACTAATGGATCGTGACTTTTCACAATGAGCTCTAAGTTTTATAAGAAGAATCTATCTACAGATAGGAAAATGTATCTGGACAAAGAACAACTGCCTGCAGTTATACACAACTTAATTTTACACCCCCTTTCCCATTAGGTAAAAGAAAAATTTGATTGAATCACTTTCCTGGAAACAATTGAACAAGACTGACAAATCCATAATACTTCAGACTGTGAAATTCCAATTGGTCTAATCACAGATACATTTATCATACCTACAGGGACATTATTATAACTACAAGTCATTTTGTCTCCTATTGTGATGGCTTCTGAATGGAAGTGAGCCAGGTTTGCAGTGTAACCTATTCAAGCATGTGTTACTAAACAATGCTTTTTAATCAGAGGGTTATTCTGCAATTTAATTTCTTTTCCTGTTAATTCTCTTGATAAATTCCATTACAAAAATCTCTTGAGAAGAGACTTTATACAGTATTTGTATGTGTTCCTAATGTTGTGTGAAGAGTTAGTAATAAGAAACATAAGTTGTCCATTCCTGTGGTACATCCCTACTAATAACTGTAGCACTACCTTGTATCTGAGACCTGTAATTCAAGGCATTATACAAGCGGTAACCAGCTCAAGGAACAGGTGCAACTTATCAGCTATGTTGCCTAATGGCTAGAATGCCTGTCTGTGGTTAAATACTATAGTTATTTGCACTGTGTCAGAAATGAGCACTAGGCTATTTTCCCACTTGCCACACATGTGCAATAATGAAGGGTCCGCATCCTCAAAAAACTCCAATTCATTATAATACCATTTACATCATGGTTTTGATATGCCCCCATTGGTTTTTCAAGATGATAATGGGAAAAAATGTTCTAGAAAGAAAGATCTGATCTTCCATTATTTGGGGAGGGAAGGGGCTTTCTTTACCCCCATGAATATGCCTATCTCATCAATATTCATGAAACATTGTAGGGAGAGTTGGTATTCTTTAAGGGAGTGACTCTAGATAGGCTGACTAGATTCCAGTGGATGAACTTGCATGAAGGGACATCTGGGTACAAAAGCTTGACTCGATAGGCTTTAACATATATAACAGAATCCTTGAAATGTGGTGGGGTGCTATAGGGTTTGTAGATAGGGGAGGGGGTATGAAGATGATTAAGATGTATTGTATGAAATTCACAAAAATTTAATAAAAAATATACATTAAAAATATACATCTTAAAATCCACAATGTCCTCTCACCCCCCTCTAGCCCTATCAACTCTGTTCTCTCTCTGGAGTGTACTTTGCTGTGCATTATTAAATAAACTGCTTAAATTGTCTATGACTTTTGAGTAAATTCTTTCCTTTGAGAAGACAAGATCTGAGGAGAAAACTTCATGCAGAAATATATCAATTAAGAGCTACATTCTTAGCTGTGTGTAGTGATGCACATTTTTAATCCCAGTATTCCAGAAGCAGAGGCAGGCAGCTCTCTGTGAGATCAAGGCCAGCCTGATCTACATAGCAAGTTCCAGGCTGGCTGGGGCTACAAAGAGACCTTGTCTCAAAGCACCAGTATCTTATATACAAGTATACCATACACCACTCATCAAAGAAGCTTCTTTTTGCAACAAATAGAAGCTATGACAGAGTTCCATAACTGGTCACACACAGAGAATATGTGTCTGAGAGATGTCCAGGCCTAAGTGACACATCTGCAATGGAATATGGCAGAACAGGGGATAGAGAGAATACTAATACATCCCTCAACTCTCACCAGTGAAGCTTCCTCATATACCAAAGTGGGATGAACACGAAGGTCACAAGGGGCCAAGTTTTGGAGAATAGGAGATTGCAGAGTGTGTGTCCCTGATTAGGACTCCCATATTTATCCTCACTCACTCATGGCTCAGGGACCACTGTGGAAGAGGGGGTGGAAAGAGACAAGGTTGGTGCATGAACATAAGGAAACTGAGGCTTTCAGATCTCTGGGCTCTTACTCATATCAACTTACAACAATGGTGACAGGATGCACAAGACCCATGCTGACTTAATCAGACAAAAACCAGCACAGAACTGGGGAAATGGCATCTGGCCTCAACCTTAACCAAGCAACTACTGGCAACTGATTACTGTAGAGTGAGGGAGAGATCTTCTCTAAAGGAGTGACTCTATATAGGCTGACTAAACTTCAGTGGATGAACTTGCACTGGGGGACATTTGGGTACAAATGCTTGACTTGGATAGAACTTAACATATATGACAGAATGCATGAAATTCGGTGGAGGAGGTATGGGGGAACAGATGAGGGAGGGGGTCTAAATTTTATTAATATCTATTATATGAAATGCATAAAAACTCATTAAAATACTTTTAAAAATAAGAAGAGAGATACATTTTTGAAAAAAAAAATGTGCATTGAAAATGGAAAGTCCGAAACTGTATTAACAGGGTGATAAAAATTCTAGAGTGGAGTAGAAGTCCTGTGTCCAACTTGAGAAACTGAGTCAAGGAAGCCACAGATGTTATCATAGAATTGTAAGAAAGTAAGTTCAAGTGAATACCAAGAATTCTCCCTCCCTAGAGGATCTGTGTCCAGCTGATTGTATGTCTCACTTCTCCTCCTCCACTAAGGAGTGCCACTTGAAAATGAAACCTGGCTTCAAAGTTGAGTCATTTCTTCAATCCTTCATTTGCCTCAAAGCAACTTACTCTTGGGAATGACAAATGAACTGGAAACCCTATTAGATATCTGCATTTGTTTTTAGTAGGTAACCGTCAACACGCTAAAAGAAAAGCAGATTGAACTTTACTAGGACAAGCACATGTGACAAAGACATTCTTAGGAGTATGCTTCCTCAGAGATGGCCCAGATACAGCTTGAAATGAGTGGGAGGCAAAGGGAGAAGGAATTTGGGAAGGTCATAAGGTCCCACTGCTAAATTTTCTCAGAGGTGAACAGAGAAGAGGTGGTTTGAAGGTTATGCTTAGAAATTTTTCTAAGTATGGCATATTATTATTGCTATTATTCCATTTTTTGCTAATTGTTATAGATTAATAGTTAAAATGTGTTGAAAATTGAAAAGTATTAAAAGAATAGTGATAGTTTATAAATCTCCAATCTGAGCATGATTTCTTCATAGGCATTATTGTTCCTTAGAGGAGTTTGCTTGATCCAGCCTAGCAGGAGCCCTATTACCGCTGCGTACATGTTGCCCTACTTTGAGTCTTGCTTGGGTCTGGCTAGAACACACCATTCCTAACTCTAATAATCCTGTCTGAGAGAGCAATGTGGCTCTACTGAACAGCATTTGCATATAATACATTCTGAGAGGAGAGCTGGTGAAGACAGCACCAGTTAGGAAAGTGAATGTAATAATATAACTTCGACATATTTCCCTGTTGTCAAGGTTACATTCCATTCTACTTGCTGGCTGAGATGATGCTGTTAAACTATTATCAAAATGAATAAAGGACGATTTAAAGATTTAGCCAGAAATGATGAGGCAACACCTGTGATCATTGCACTCGGGGAGGGGGGAAAGGCAGGACTATCACCAGTTCAAGCCAGTGTGGGTTGCACACTGATGCCAGGCCAGCTCAAGTAGTAGAGTAAGAAGCTGTATGAAAGCGAAGAGAAGAAATGAAAAATCTGGAAATGTGTGTAGTTCTGTTCTTATTATTAACAATTATATAATTACTACCTGAAAGAATCTCCAAATTATTTCAATAATTTTCCTTAATTTTGCAGCAAAAAATTACATCTCAATTTTATTGTGATTGATATTTTATTTACCTTCAAAATAATATGTATTTTCAATTTTACTATCAATTTTTCTTCTATGATTTGTGAGTAGTTTATTCATTTAACTGTTAGTATCTTAATGATTTACTTCTCTTTTTCACATGAACTCTCTTACTTACTTGTGAGAACTTGTTTTTTTTTTCAACATTTGAGTCAAATATTTTTCCGTGACTGCACCATGATTGAATGATTTCATGTGTGTTTAATTGTATTATTTTATTTAATCAAAAATTGCCTTCTTTCACTGCAGCCTGGTCAGCCTCCCTAGCATGACTCCCTTATAAAAAACAAAACAAAACTCTCCTTCACCCAACAGTGATTATCTGCCAGTGCTAAGGTTGGGTCTTCTTGCCCATTTCCCCTCTATGCTGGGTTTTTGTCTGGTTTGAGTTTGCATGGGTCTTGGGTCTCTGAGGAGTGCAGATAGGGGAGAGGGTCTACAGATGAATAAGATGTATTGTATGAAATTCACAAGATTCAATAAAAAATATATACTGAAAAAATCTTTTCATTGATTCTTGCTTTTGTGGTACTTCTAAATTAGAAAGTAGTTTCAGTAATCTGAACTACTTAAAATATGATCTGCCATCCAATTTCAGGCTGAAAACGTGTAGGTACTAGTTGCTAATAGAATCTGTAGAGAAATACTTAGAATACTCTATGACAGTATGTTTTAGTAATTTTTTTTATTTGAGTCTAACAATTTTAAATTGGGCTTAGGAAGTTTTTCCCACTTTTAGTTATAATTTTACCATTTACTAAAGATAAAAGCAAATTTACATGCTAACAAGATGGATGTACCTATTTATTTTTACATAAAGAATTGAATCTTCATTTTGTTTGTTTTCAGACAGGATCTCCCTATATCCCAACTGATCTGGAAGTTTCTATGTTGGTCAGGCTTGCCTTGATCTCATAGAGATATATCTGCCTCTGCCTCTTGAGTACTGGGACTAAAGAAAGGCACATGCCACTACAGCCACTTAGGCTTGGTTGAATGTTTGTTACTGCAGGACACAGAGCATCTTTGGCCTTTTTCAGAGTTTTTTTTTATTTTCAGTGTTGAGAATGTAAATATGTAGTTCAATATGATAGAAGCATGTTTAAGGCCATTTCAGAATTGTTAGTGATCCTGTCCTAATCCCAAGCCAAAATTTATTTAATGATTTTAGTTGAATTTTGTGATTCTCATACAAATGAGATATTTGTATTCTGATACAAATTGATGATATTTAGATCCGCTCCCCTCTCTGCACCTCCTCCCACTTCCCCCTGCCCAATTTAATGACCTACCTGTCTTATACATAATATGCCTATAGCATCTGGTTTGTGTCCCCCAATGTCCTTCAATGTGGATCCATGCATTGGGCCCACCAAGAGCCCCTTCACTGTAAGACACTGTCTTGCCCCTCCAAGCAGCTATCAATTGCCAAATGTTCCATAGGATGTATTGTGATTCCTTAGTCACTTCCCCATGTCATTTTAATGGATTTAAGTTTTACATTTTATATACCAGAGGAGGGTAGCACAAAAAAATCAGATTGTGCTTTAACTTTGCTAATTGGTTTTTACATAAACAATAAAACAACAAAAGTAATTTTAATGTTATTTATTTTTAAAAAAATACTTTCAGATAAGTAAATGTCAAACTACAAGGGCCCAAGCCTTTATTCCTTATTGAGACAATAATAGTATTATTAATAATAATAACAGAAATTGTGCTCTGATCCAACACTTTAAGAGCTCTAGGAAACAAAGACAAACAAGAAAACCAAATCAAGGACAGTCCCTCTTTGGTGCAGCTGTAATCTTAGTCTAAAACATCAGCCTGGTTCTGAGCCCTCTGCTTGTTGAACAGAGAGCACAGAAGGTCTTATTAGCAACTAATGGGATGCACTGTTGAAACTGAGCTAGGAGTACCTGAGCAGTAGCACTAAATACTTATGTCTTTAGCATACATTTGAACTTAAGTGAGAATATTGGTAGACAGAAAGTTATAGAATTAAATCAACCTCACAGATGTCTGGAGCAAGGGGCTGAAATAGAAGCATGAACTAGGTCATCTAAAGTCCAAGTGGAGAGTGAAAGATGGCTTAGTGGGTGAGTGGTTGCTCACAAGTGTGAGGACCTGAGCTCAGATCCCCCAGAACCCATAAAAAGCCGGATGTGAAGAGATGGGAGACAGAGAAAGGAAAATCTCTATAAGCTCAAAGTCCAGTTACCTTGTGGTCTTCTGACTTTCCTGTGTGTCATACACATTCAAACATGTTTTAAATCCAAAGCATGCATGCATACAGGATTGAAAATAAAGAGAAAAAACAGGAAAGATAATCTGAATAAATAATGATGAACACTCCAAAACTTAATTTTAAAAAATCAATCCAAGAAGCCAATGAACTCCATGTTGATAAATTCAAAGAGAAACACAGTGAGGAACATTTAAATCAATATTTCAAAAACACAGAGACTTTTAAAAGCAGTAGGAGAAAAGCAGCTTGTTAAAAGAGATCATGAGTACAACAAGCAGTTGATATCTCATCAGAAGTCTTGGGAGTGAAAAGCAAGGGATGATGTATTTAATGTGCTGGAAGAAAGAAATTGAAGATGGACAGGTTGCTCAGTGGTTAAGAGCACTGGCTTCCCTTCTAGAGAATCCAGGTTCAGTTCCCAGGACCCACACAATAGCTAATAACTACTCATAACTCGAGTTCCAGGGGATCCAATACCTTTTTCTGGCCTCCACATGCATTGCACACATGTGTCTCACCTACATACAGGCAGGCAAAACACTCATAAAATAAAAATAAATGTTTGAAAAGAAAGAACTCATTCAAGATTTTCATATCTGACAATGCTGTTCCTTAAAACTTAAGGAGAGGGTCTAGAAATATGGACCATTTGTTAGAGAGTGTGTCCAACACATGCAAGATGCTAGGTTCAGTCTCCAGCAGGGCATAAACTGTGTATGGTGAAGAATACCTGAAATCCCAGGAATTGGAGGCAGGACAGTCAGTAATTCAAGGCCATCCTTGCCTACACATCAAGTTCCAGGCCACTCTAGGCTACATGAGACTGTCTCAAAAGACAAAAAGACTTGAGGAGAAATCAAGTCATTCTAGATAAGCAAAAGTCAAGAGAATTTACTATCAGTGCTATACATAAAATGCAAATGGAAGTCCTTTCAGTTAAAAATGAAGGCTTCACAGAAAGGTAGAGGTATGTGACTGTGCCCCTAATAAAGGTAAACACACTAATTCATATAAAAATTTGAACTAAAATTTTGTACATTAAGTATAAAAATCTGTATTAATCTAATTTGGATTCATCATCACTTTCTAGTTTATGTAAGATTTTAAGAAGAAAAGCGTCAGTGGGTCACACTATATATAAAGTTGTCATTGGTGACACCAGTAACCTAAAATGAAGCACACAAAACTGTGCATAAGTAGAGACAGTATATGAAATTAAACCTGGGTCAGTATAATGCCAGAATGTTAAATGCAATCCCATGTTAATCATAAGGATAATATCATTTGCCATTAATGACATTTGATCAACAGCAGACTAAAATACCACAGCAATTCCATAAATTTACACTAGAGTTAGAAAATTCCTATTGCTTCATGTCTTTGTAGTGGTTTACCATCATGGCAAAATATATCACTAATATGAAAGTCTTATTTAAATGCAAGCCATGGTTGATATCTGGAGACTTGTATTTTGGTAATATTGCCACATTCTCTACTAGACGAGAGGAGCTGATGAGCTTCAGTGATACATACTATGTGGTTTGGGGCAGACATTACTTTCCTTCTGCAGTTCTGGAACTTTGGTACATATCAGGCAGAGGTGTGCCTTCACAACTAGCCCCACTGGGTTCTGTGGGCTGGAGAGATGGCTCAGTGGTTAAGAGGGTTGTGGCCTGAATTCCCTCTGGATCACCTGTGGGATCAGACAAACCATATATTTTATGTGAGTTTATTAGCTTACGAAGGAATGAGAACCCAGTGCTTAGCCCCACGCCTCCAGCACAGCTCAGAGCCCACCATATCAGACCACACCCCCACTTCCATAGTCCCCACTAGCATTCACCCACGCCTCCAGGGCCAGCAATCGCCCCAGGCCCATAAGAGTCAGTCCATTCTGTCCTTTGGCTGCTGAGTGGCTAAAACCCCCACACTACGCCTCACTGCTTCTGGTCCCAAGATGGCTCCGAGCAGCTCTTTCTCGGTCCACACTCTGCGTCAGGCCCCAACTAGCCAACAGGGAGACAAGGGTGTACTGAGTTTTCAGAGAAGCTGAAATTTATTCTCAGTACCCACATCTGGTGGCTCACATCCTCCAATGGAGAGTCAATAGTCATATCAACTTGAGGGGGCTCCTATGCCTCTCTGGCCTACACAGGCACCTGAATTCACATGCACATAGGCAGATAGACACACACATACACATGATTAAAAATAAAAGGGGCTGGGGAGATGGCTCAGCTGTTAAGAGTACTGACTGCTCTTGCAGAGGACCCAATTCAATTCCCAGCACCCACATGATTGCTAACAACTGTCTGTAATTCCAGTTCCAGGGGATCCAACACCCTCTTCTGACCTCCACGGGCATTGCATGACACAGCTGCACTTATATACATGCAGGCAATACACTCAGACATCTAAAATAAACTTTAAAATAATAAAATATTTTTTGAATAAATTGAGTTGTATTGGATGCAGATCTTCTTTAAATGTCTGATAGAATTCTGCTGTAAATCCATCTGGTCCTGGGCTTTTTTTAGTCGGGAGGATTTTT
>NW_008354421.1:582763-583770 GCF_000622305.1 Nannospalax galili
TTTCTTTCTTTTGGTTAACTGGGCTAGTGGTAGGTCAATCTCGTTTGTCTTTTCAAAGAACCAGCTCTTGGAGTTGTTAATTCTTTGTATTGTGTTCTTTGTTTCAATTTCATTAATTTCTGCCTGATTTTTGTTATTTCTTCTTGTCTGTTGGGTTAGGTTTTATTTGCTGTTGCTTTTCAAGTGTGTTGAGTTGCAATGTTAAGTCATTTATTTGTGTTCCTTCCAATTTTTTGGTGTAGGCACTTAGAGCTATAAACGTCCTTCTAAGGACCACTTTCAGCATGTCCTAGAGGTTTTGTTGTGTTGTATTGTCCTTTTTATTTAATTCCAGGAATACCTTTATTTCTTTCTTAATTTCTCTTTTGACCCATTCATCATTCAGGAGTGTGTTGTTTAATCTCCATGTGTTCATGTGGTGATTAGGGTTTCTTCGGGTGTTGACTGTAAGCTTTATTGCATTGTGGTCTGATAGACTGCATGGAATTATTTCAATCTTTTTTGTATTTGTTGAGGTTTGTTTTGTGCTCCAGTATATATATGGTCAATTTTGGAGAAGGTTCCATGGGGTGCTGACTAGAAAATATGTCCTTCGGTGCTTGGGTGGAATACTCAGTAGATGTCTGTTAAGTCCATTTGATATATGGTATCGTTTAATTCATATGTCTCTCTGTTAACTCTCTGCCTGTTGACCTATCTAATGGAGACAGTGGGGTACTGAAGTCACCTACTATTAATGAGTTGGGATTAATCTGGGTCTTAAAGTCCCATAGTATTGTTTTTATGAAGTTGGGTACACCTGAGTTTGGTGAATATATGTTCATGATTGTAATATCTTCTTGATTCACTGTTCCTTTGATCAAAATGAAGTGGCCCTCTTTTTCTCTTCTGATTAGTTTTAGTTTAAAGTCTATTTTGCCAGATATTAGAATTGCTATGCCTGCTTTTTTCTTAGTACCATTCACTTGGTATATTTTTTTCCATCCTTTCACCTTAAGATAGTGCCT
>NW_008354421.1:584475-614170 GCF_000622305.1 Nannospalax galili
CTCATTCCTAAGTTTGGTCTTTTTATGGTGTCACACAATTCCTGCATATTCCATTCTTGTGATTTCTTAAATTTTTCATAATCTTTGCTTAAGTGGTCTAGTTTGTCCACTTTATCTTCCAGTTGATACTCTGTTTTCCATTTTTTTCATCCTATATTTAAAAATAAATAATAGTAAGTGAAAAGCAATACCTTGTGTTCCAAGATTCTAGTGAGCTTCTCTGGAAGCTCATGATTTGATGCTGGTGGGACTGAAGAATGTCTTCTGTGAGTCCCAGAAAGGATAGCCAGTGCTTCCTCTGGTTTCCCCGTGCATCCAGTCTGGGCCCATGGTCTGTTACAGGTCCCAGTCACAGGTTTAGTCTTACACAGAGACCTGAGTCCTCCCAGAAAATCACCAAATGACCACGGGAGCCACCTGACACATTTACCCTCTTTGATCTTGGAATTCGTGTATGTTTTGCCTAGATTTACTTTTCCTTTCAGATTTATTTCTCATGTTTTTTTTTTTTTTTTCATCTGATTAGGTGTGTGCAAAGCAATGTTTTCAGTCTCCAGATCTGTCCTTCTCAAAACAGTTCCTGTCCCAGTTCCTCCCCTGTCTCTCTGCCTTGTGTACTATTCTTTCCATTCTTCCCTCTTGTGAAAATCCAGGATTTCCCCTCAAATATGAGCAAGAAAAATTCACCCCAAATCCTTGATTATTCTGCTACTTTGACTTCTCAATGCCATGAACATCATCTTCCATTTTTTACAGGTAAGTTTCTAACTGAAGGAGGGGAGAATCGAAGTTAAACTACAACTACAAGCCACACTGGGAATTTTAAATGGTAAATGTTTCACATATTTCCTAGCAGGCATTTTTTCCTATCCAGTTTCTTCAGCTGAAATCACAGTATAAGTTTTAGATTACAGCGCTGTTAAAAAGTGACTAAGGTAATTTAATATGGACCCTTAAAATACAAGAAAAAGTTTTCAAATTAACTTGAGATAAAAATGGCTTTTGTGTTGATTCATGGGATTCTGCTTCTGTAGAATGAAATTAAATATCTATAAAATTAAGTCCCTTTCCACAAGCTGCCAACTATGCAAATAATTTTGTCATTTTTAGAACATGCTGAAAATGAACATCGTGTGCTGTATTAATTGGACAGGAGATGGCTTTGGAACTGACAAATGATGAGTATTACAGGAAAAATAGAATCCACCTCAGAAAGAAGAAAGCAAGCAAACAAACTCCGTATGATAAGCATCAGAGACAGGTTTGTTTCAGCAATGAAAATGCCCAACAACCGTAAGGCTGCACCTGGCACTACTGGATTCTGCGTCCGATTTTTAAACCAGGAAGAAACTAATGCAACTCAATTTTCGAGACAGTTCTGTTTCTGAGTTCTCAATTTTATGTCTCTATTGGCAGAGGTGTTTCCTGGAGTCGAATATTAACTAATGAGAAATACCTTGTATAAACTCATCTTCGTGATATGTCTTTTGCTCGCTTGGAATTTTTGATGAAAATCAATTTAGCAATTTTTATGTTACATCTAACCCTAAATATGGATGATTTCAGCTATAGTTACTTTTCCCTAAGTATCCTGAAATTATGCATTTTAGGTTTAAGTTCCTGTCATTATTTTTTATAAGTCACAGACTTGGATTATAGCTCACTCTTCTTGTTTCTGAATGTCCCTGTATTCAGCATGTTTTGCTGAAAGATGCTATCCTTTATCCAGTTAATTGCTTTGGGACTTTTACAAAAATGAGTGAGCATATTTTGGAGGGGTCTTCCTGGGTTCTACATTTTTTTCCATTGATCCATCACACTACCAATACCACACCATCTGGTTTTTGTTATTGTATAAGCAAGTTCATCCTTTTTCAAAACTGCTTGCTATTCTAGATACTTTGTCTTTCTGTAAAAACTTTGGAGTAATCTTCTATGCATCTACTAAACAGCTCTGTGATTTGATTAGGAAATGAATTAGACATGAATTAACAATTTAGAGAAAAGTGACATCTTTATTATGTGAATCTTCTTATTCATCCAAATTTTTTTCTGATGTGTTTCAAAGGACAGGGATAGTAAAGATAGTGCATGAGGGTCCCAGCATCTCATGCCAACCCAGAGGGCAGAATGGGCTGTGCTGTGTGACTGGTGACTGAAGCCCATAATCCATACGCCCATGCTGACATGGGTACAATATAGTGTTTTGGCTTATGTGCATATTTTAAATAAAATCCTCTTTACCTTGCTTTTGACCTTTATGTCTCTGATTTAATTTTTTAAAAGATAACCCAAACGTATACATATGTTGCATGGATAGTTGAATTTGGATTCTACTGTCATGCTAAGGTTATTGAAATGTCAAAACTGAGCTCCCACACACTGAAAAATAGGAGATAGGGCTATCTAAAATCTATTTCCAGAAGGAGACCTTCAGAATAGAATTAATTCTAGGAAAAGAATTGGTTAGAAATACCTAGAAATGAAGCCATAGTAGGTGGTGAAGAAAGGCAATTTTGAGTTTATAAAGAATCCATTACAGCAATTCACCCAATCTGGCCCACCTGTCCAGGACTCCCAGCTGAACTCCAGTGAGAAGGGAGATGTAATTTAAAGTGTGACTAGACGTTTTCACTGTATATTATATAAGGTACCAGGGTCCAGGCCAAAACCTGTTGCTAACCCTCAAATTAGCACAAAGGCAGTTCAACACAGAGCATGCTATAGCTTCAAGTACATTGAAAGTTGCAGGAATACAGTGACAATACTGACATTTGGAAGATTGTGGTCTTATGCAGCAGCAATAAAAGCTGCAGGAAGCAGCTGCCAGCACCATGCTACGTGATAGTGAAGATGGTGGATGTAGCTAACTGGCAGTGACGTAAGTAGAGAAGAATACCAGAACATGGGAAACAGGGCCAGTTACAAAAACTGGGCCAGAGAGCTTTGCTGCACATAGGTGTGCACTCCTGGCATAGACATCCAGATTCTCAGTGCACTGTCTGGTGCTACTGGCAAATGTGACCACAGGAAGGAGAAAAACAAACTCTACATCCGCTTGATGATTCCATTAGCAAACATCCTGAAACTAATCGGATAATGTTCCTCTATCTGCAGGGTGTAAGTAGAAGAGTGGTTAAGTCTTAGCTGGACATAGCCAAAGAAATTAGCTCAATCTATCAAAATGACCATTTTTCTCTTCCTGAACACCAGCTGGATAGAGAAATTTAGCTTATACTATTTTGGAATTAATGGTTAATTTTGGTGACTGTGTATCTTAGTCTGTTTTCTGTTACCAGAATGTTTGAGACTTGGTCCTTTATAACAAGGAGGTTTAGTATGACATGTGATTTTAGTACCTGGAAAGTTCAAGATCAGCAATCACTATTTACTGGATTCTGGTAAAGTCCTCACACTGCTTTAACTCATGACAGAAACCAGAAGGTCAGGTCGATGCACACAAAGAGAGAACCATGGGGCAACCCCACTTTAAACAACCTATTCTACGTAATTGACAGTCCTGTGAGAGGAAGGACTCACTTGCTAGAGAGATGGCATCAGGTTACTTGCAAGAGCACCATGCCCATGGCCCAAACACAACCCATTTGAGGAATCTGAATTCCAACAATACATAAACTTCTGAAGAAAGACACTCAAACCGTAGCAAAATGTATATGAGATTGCTACTGTTGTAAGCATGTCATTCCACTCAATGATATCATAGCACAAAATCAGCCATTTTTACTGTTAAAACCAGGAGAGAAGAGTGAGCTTAAATGTTCCCAGATTTCCTTCCCTACAAGCAGAGACATTTCTGAGGCAGAGGTAGTAGAAGACAGTGAGCAGCTTGTACATATGGGTATAAACTCATCCCGACCATCATGGCTTTATTTCCATGTCCCTTTCCCAACTGCTTTTCACCTGTCTTAATTCTCTGTACAGTTTATTATTATTAAATAATTTATTATATTCTCCATGAACATAAAAAGAAATTGCCAGATTAAATTGTAATGTCCAGCCTTCATTACATTATTTTTCTCTGAGTATTGTGCCCTCTGGCATTTGGAATGTCAAGAACCTCTCATTCTTGTATATTAACAATTGTACTCTGGACTTCACAGAGCCATGTCAAATCAGTTTTTCTTCATTGACACTAGAGATTAAAAGAATAAATTGATAGAAACAGGATATAGTGATATATCAGACCTTTTCCATCCACATTGTCAAATACCTCACTTTTCAACAAAACTTCACATATGGAAAAATGCGTTGGCAAATGAAAATTCAGAGATTCAGAAAAACCAGAATGTGAAATTAGATATTCTTTAAAAATACTATTTCTGTCTTTCCAAATATGTATATTGAAATTATCTACCTTCTGTTTAACTTTTCTCATAAAAGTAATGCACTTTCTTGTCTTTCAAATTTGTACTCTAGAAATAAAATGGAAAGAAAAAAGCATTCAATTGTAATTAGTTCCAAACAACCATTTCCATATTTGGGGATAATGTTTTCAAACATTTGACACCAATAGACTTTCCATTTAGTTATATGAAGTGTGTAATTGGTTCTGTTAATTTGAGTTATTATAAAGCACAGCATCTCATGTTCATTGTACATTCTTTAGAAACATTTTACTTTTGGCTAGTTATTTGAATTTATTATGAAGATTAAAAAGTCAAACATCTTACATAGACTTCTCTCTCTTAAGAGGAAATACTGAAATATCTATTTTCCTTTATTTTTTACTATTTCTCTTTATGGTAATTTTAAATTAGCTTATAAAATAATGGGTTTCATTATGGGATTTTCACACACTTCATATTTGTTGATCTTCCTCTCATAGTCTCCTCCCATTACCTGGCCCCAGTCCCTGGTTCTCCCTTACCCCTCAGTATCCCCACTTTTGTTTAGTAACTCTTTAAATGCAGCCATCTTATTGACCTGAAATTACTGAATTCTGATTTGATGAGCCTCTGATGCTTGCCCTACTCCAATATTCATCAATTAATAACACTAAAATGGACAACCTTTTCTTCTTTGTTTCATTTATTTTCTTGGAATACATTCTAGGACATGAACATTAGAATAAAAGAAGAATTTTAAGGACCTCTTGCCCATCTATTTTCTAGTAAAAGCAAAATGAATTGCACTATTGCCTCACAAGCAAGACAATGCCATTTTATCAGATCTTATGTTCATTATATACATAAGGAAAGTGTTGTTTGCTAGCATGGTGCATTACAAATAGCATAACGGTGACAGCCTTCATTCCCAGCACTTGAGAGGCAAAGACTGGTGGATCTCTGTGAGATCAAGGCCAGACTACACAGTGAGTTTCATGCCAGGTGGAGCTACAAAGGGACCCTGTCTCAAGAAAAAAAAAGATAGCATGATTATTTTAATAAGATAAGCTTTTTTATAAATTGCAATAAAGGTAAACATTTCTGTAAGATTACTCAGTTACTCAGCAGCTAGCTTAGCAGGAAGCAACAGCGAAGCTGCCAACAAAATACTGGGATGGTGCAGCCTTGGGGCAGAGGAAGGAGAGCAGAGGGAGGGAAGGAAGAGTGATGGGCTGGCTACACACTGCTGTCTAGAGGACCATTATATACAGAGCCACAAAGGGACATGGGAGAGTACTAAGCAGACTTGCTTGCTGGAAACACACAATTTTACACTGAAAATAAGAAATGCATCTTAGAGTTTTCCATGCAAGAGAGGGAAGAGAAAAGATGGAGCTGCTGCCCAGGAGACCAGTTCCCAAACCCTAGGGCACAGAGCGCCTTCCAACCTCGGAGCAGCAGTGGGAAAGGGCTGGGCCCCCAAGAATCCAAAATGACTCACCAGTGTGCTAGTTGAATTTATGCATGTAGGTCTTTTTACATCTGTTTGACAATTTATCCACTGGAATTGAGAAAGCAAGTCCAGCAGATGAAAGCTGTGTGAAAGTCAGGCTTGCCTAACAGGCTTCCTTCAAGTACCTAAACACTAGACAAGAAGACATGATGTTCTTTCAAGTGGTGAGGAAAAACCTATAAACCTGGAATTCTTTGTCCCTCAAGGTGCTGCTATGATATAACCATAATATAAAAACATTTTGAAGCTGGGCGTGGTGCCACATGACTTTAATCCCAACACTCAAGAGACAGAGGCAGGTGGATCTCTGAAATCAAGGCCAGCCTGGTCAACACAGCAAGTTCCAGGCAGCTCCGGCTAGAGTGAGGCACTCTTTCAAAAAGATCCAAAACAATTTTTTGAGACATGAATAATCAAAGAATATGTAGTCTTAGGTGTGTTCTGAAAATAATTGTGCAATCACCTAAAAAAGAACAGGACAAAAAAATTATTGAAAGAGAATTTTGATGATTTGATAATATTTCCTTTGTTATTGCTCTCATATAAGATCTGTTTGATGCCATTTCTAATAACTTAAGTAGTAGATATCTAATTCTTCTAGAAATTACCCTACTCCATGCTTCATATTTTCCAAACATGTTGTTAGACAGCCTCCTTCGAGTTTCCTAATTTTTGAATATTTAATCTGGGTTTTAAGCACACTTTTTAATTTGTGTAAATATATCTTGAACAACAAAAAAAATTAAACTAATCCTTCAGCTGTATTTAATGATTCTATCAAGTAATCATTTTAACTGATTTCAGTGCTCTGGCTTCTCCTTTCCGGACAGAAAATACTTGTGTATCTGGCATGCATTTGGTATCAGAAAGCATCGCTATGTGCTTTACATACATACACAAGTGTTTGTTGGCTATTATCTGGCTGACATTTTTTTTTTTTCAAGGATGTGTGGCTAGCCCTCTAATACCCACTGGATTGATGTTTTTAAAGAACAATCTATTTTCTATTCTTTAATGTATAATATTGTTTTTTCTCTATTTCAAATCCTTAGATCATGGGATATTTTATTTCATTGTACAATATGCTCATTGGTTAAGCTCAGAACCATTTTATTTTTTTAAGAATTTTTTACCCAATGTGGATATCCCAGTAAGTGATTCTCCCCAAGCTCTGTCCTAGTGGCATGGGGGAACACAGAGCTCTGCCCTGTGATGTACAGTCCCTTTCCACAACATTTGAGATGAAGCTGGCCTCTCAGAATCCTGTAGATAATGACTGAGGAGAAAAACCATGCAAGAAACAGTCCTAGACCATTCAGTCTGGAAGTAAGTCCACCTGTTTAAGGAAAAGCTGCTTTAGTTTGTTTTACTTAACTGATAAAGGAATGAATGCCTTGGTTTGAAAAACTAATTCACTATCCCAGATAACTCGTTCATTGAGGAAGGAAGAGAATCCACAACTTCCAACTGATGGGTGACCTGGTGTCTTTTTAATAGAGACAATTTTGGTAGTTTTTGTTTTAGGTCTGGCAGGACTGGGGTTGAACTTCCTGCATACTAGGCAAACACACTACCAAGCTCTCTTCAGCCTGGTAAAAGAATTCTTTAAAGGACTGAATGTTAACATGTATTTGGGCTGATTTGTGTCTCTTTTGAGACCAAATGTCCCCGTGTTGTGTAAGAGCCAGGTCTCAGTGAATGCTGCAGTTAAGACATGGAATCCTGTGTCCCGCTTGTTTTACTGAAATTCCAGCTTAGGGTTTGGG
The DNA here is from genome assembly GCF_000622305.1 of Nannospalax galili. Lineage (NCBI taxonomy): Eukaryota > Metazoa > Chordata > Mammalia > Rodentia > Spalacidae > Nannospalax > Nannospalax galili. The sequence goes on from NW_008354421.1 coordinate 592,101, forward strand.
GGTATAATTCAGTTGGCAGAAGGTATGAGCTTTATCCCAGAAATATTTGTAATGGGCCTGATAAATCTGAGATCAAATAGTTATAAATAAAAATAAAGATGGCTGTATTAAAAAGAAAAATATTTTTAGAATTTCATGCAATGTGTTTTAATCCTATTCAGACCATCCTCCCTTTTTCTCTCAATTCATCCTCTACCTCCCTACACCTCCCTCACTTCATGTCCTCTACTATTTTTTAAGGTCTATCAAGCCCAATTTATGGTCCCCAAATGCTCAGGTGTAGGTCCATAGTGTGCTCAACCTACCTGGTGGCAAACCTTAAAGAAAACTGACCCTCCCTCTCCCAGCAGCTATTAAATGCCCATAGTTCCTTTGCTAGGACTGGGCCTTCCTGCCTACCTCCTTCCTCCATGCTGAGTCTTTGTCTTGTTTGGACTTATGTAGGTTTTAGGCATGCTGTCACACATGCTGAGGGTTCATATGTGCAACTACACTTTCATGCTTTGAAAACACAGTTTCCTTGTATTTATCCACCACCTCTGGCTCTATTAATATTTCTGCCCCATGGCTTCCACAATGATCTCTGAGCCCTGAGAGAAGAAGGTGGGATACAGGTGTCCCATTTAGGGATTGCTGTCTTTTAAGTACTGTTGCATGCAAGAACCTTGTACTCTTATATTTGTCCATTTTCTCTTTAGGAACTACAGGTTTCAAGGACTCACATTTTTCAGAGGCACCACAGTGTACCATTTGGAATTTAGCATGTTTCCTCTTTTATTTCACTTCTGTCTATTGTTAAATGCATAGGTTTTATGTGTCCAGTTTGGGCTTAGTTATAGTAGGAATTTAGAAGTTTTTTGAAAAGATCCTGCTGCTAGCCTTATACTGATACAGTGTTCACATTCCTTCTCTTGATGTGGCTGGGAGATTGATAGGAAGGATTGATTGTCATTTAATCCAGATGTCCTAAGAACCAGAGGCAGGTAATAAGACGGTTTTTCCATAGCAATGTGGATTAGACACGGGTGAAGATACCTCACCTGTGTGCTTTAGGGTGCTATTTATTATTTATGCTATAAAGTCTGGGCTCTGCACTCCCCCGCCCCCTGCCAAATGTGGGAGGGAGCAGGAAATGCTGCCTGCAGAGGGGAGGGCCTGACAGAAGCATTCTTAGAGGCTATGCCCCATGGAGCTCAGTACTTTGTTCTAGAGGTTGCTGGCTCCGCACTTCCTTGTGACTTCAAGTCCTTTGAAAAAGGTAGAATAAATTATTTTACTTTCCTTAGATATCTATTTCTAATTTCAAAAATTGATGGAAAACTTTCCCCTATTTCTACAAATCTGGTGGGTCATTTTAGAGAGCTGTGGGAGGAAACAGTGCCCCAATCTTACTCACACATGGTATTTTTCAACTAGCCTCCTTGCTACTGTTATCAAATTGTGGAGCTTTATAATTCCGATATAATTTGTTCAAAAAGGCAATAAAAGTATGCATTCTCTTGTCTCTGTGAAAGACTACTAAACAGTTCCTTTTCAAATTTATATTTCTTCCACAGAACTTGACCTCAAGGCAGGAAGACTCATAAAAGCTGGATTCTTCACCTTTGTTCAAAAGCAGTAGCTGTCTACGTTAGGATTTGCTCAGGTAATGGAATCTTGACTGTCTTTTCCATTATCTGTGGCACACAGGCTGAATGCTTTATCTTTATCAGTGTCATGACTCTAACAACAAAATAGTTCTAGGTAACATATAGTGACAAGTAAATCATTTAAAAACAATTGTACAAAAAGTTCCTTTCAGTCATGATTACCTGTCTTAATAGTAATTCCTAAACCTGTTCATTTTAATGATTCATGAAAGCATTCTCTATAAAATATGTTCCATAAAGATTTTCAAATTTTATAGTGGTTATAAACCTGAAAAATATCCCTTGCCTCTTTCTACTATGTGAAGAAATAACGGTTCAAGTTTATACTCTTAATAAAATAAACAGAAGGGACTGGAGAGATGGCTCAGTGGTTAAGAGCACTAGCTATTCTTGCAGAAGACCTAGGTTCACATCTCAGCACTCATATGGCAGCTAACAAGTGCCTATACTGCCAATTCCAAGGGATCCAGCACCATCTTCAGTCCTCTGTGGGCACTGAAATTTATACTCATACACATAAAATAAAAATAAATAAATAAATAAAATTTTAACAAATAAAAACAACCTCATGCAATAAAAATGGATTCTATTTAAATTTCAGCAGTAGTAACAGCTTCTGAATTCAAATGGAATGTCACAGAACAGAACTACCTGATAAGATTCAGGCAGAAAACAGAAAATCACAAGGCATCTTAGCCACTCAACTGTTTTGCATATACCTTTAAAATTACCCTATGCAAAGTGTGATCAAGTGTCTGTTAGATCAACAGGTGCAGAATAAACTTGTTCACAGTTCGAACCCCAGGCAAGAGAAGTGCGAGAGAAGACAATAGTCTGAATGCTTGTTTCAGAATTATCTTCTTTTCCTTAAACTGCACATCATTGGCTGAAGTAGTCTTCATTCTGAGTTTACTGTATATCAATTATTCTTCCCTATTGTGTAAAATTAAAACCAATCAGATTCTCATCTTACTTATACAGAGACTAAAGTAGAGCTCTTATTTCACTCACCATATTCTGGCATTGGTGAGTGAAATAAGAGAAATCTGTAAACTCTATATCCCTGCTATGGCTAAATGTATATTTATCTTATATCATGGAAAACACAACTTAAGTGATGAGACAAAAGGAGAAGAAATGTCGCTTGATGTGATTAGTTAGCAAATTAGCATAACAATGTTTCTGAGTTCAAGAGGCGCAGGATGCTGTAGTTATTTTGAAAGGAGACAAGGAGACAAGACGGTAGGAATGGTAAGTTGTGTAGGCCCTGAAGTCACAGCTAGAGCAATAAGACAAATGAACCAGGCAAAGGGGAAACAAAGAGGAAAGGAAGAAGACAAAGTCTCCTTATTTGCAGATATGATTCGATGCATTAAAGACTCCACCAGCAAACTCCTAGAGCTAATAAACATATTCATCAAAGTATGATAATATTAAATTAACATGAAGAAATCAATAGTCTTCCTATATAAAAATTAAACATAATGAGAAATAATTCAACAAAATGATTGCATTCAAAATAGCATCAAAAAGTATCTCAGAATAAATTTAAGCAAGGAAGTGAAAGACTTTTATGTTAAAAACTTTAAGACATTGAACAAAAGAAGTTGAAGAAGACAGCAGACAATAGAAAGACCTTCCATGCTCATGGACTACTACTGTGAAAATGGCAAGCCTACCCAAGCAACTTACAGATTCAGTGCAATCCCCATCACATTTTCAATGTAATTCTTCACAGAAATTGAAAAATACTCTTAAATTTCATATAGAGGGGCTGGAGAGATGGCTCAGAGGTTAAGAACACTAGTTGTTCTTGCAGAAGACCCAGGTTTGCATCCCAGCACCCACATGGCAGCTAACAACTGTCCGTAACTCCAGTCCCAGGGGATCCAAGAGCCTCTTCTGACCTCCACGGACATTACAGGACACGGGTGCACCTACCTGCATGCAGGCAATACACGCATACACATAAAATAAAAATAATAAATAATTTTTTTTTAAAGTTTAAAAAAAATTTCATGTAGAAACACAAAGAGAATCTGGAACAATGAATGAACTGCTGGAGGGTATCACTGTCCCAGGTTTGAAGCTAAAGTAAGGAAGTCTAGTCATTAAAAACAGCAAGACGCTGGTATAAGAAGACACGTTGATCAATTAATGACCAGATGGAAGCTCACACTTTTAGAGCCACCTAATTTTTGACAAACAGGCCAAAAATACACATTAGAGAACAGACAGCTTCTACAACAAAAGATGTTTTTCAAACTAGAAATTGGAATGTAAAATAATGAAGCTAGATCCTTATCTCTCACCTTGCACAAAACTCAGCTCCAAATGGATCTAGAACTTCAACATAAGAACTGATATCCTGAATCTGACAGAGGAGAAAGTAGGGAATACATTGGAATTTATAGGCACAGGGAAGGACTTTCTGATCAGGACACCAGTGGTTACAGGCATTAAAACCAACAATTGACCAAGGAGACCACATGACACTGAAAAGCTTCTGAACAGCAAAGGGCACCATTACTGTGATGAAGGGGCAGCCTATAGAATGTAAAAGGTTTCCTTACTAGCTATACATCTGACAGAGGGATAATTTTAGAACATATAAAGAACTCAAAAAAACAAACATAAAGAAAACAAACAACCCAATTAAAAATTGGGGCATAAGGCCAGGTGCGGTGGTGCACACCTTTAGTCCCCTGGAGGAAGAGGCAGACAGATCTCTGTGAGTTCAAAGCCAGCCTGGTCTACATAGTAAGTTTCAGGTCAGCTGGGGCTACAGGAAGACCCTGTCTCAAAAGGACAAAAAGGGGGGGAGGCATGGAATTAAACAAAGACTTCTCAAAAGATGAAAGACAAATGACTGAGAAATATTTTTGTCAAATGTTCAGTCCTCAGTCATCAGGCAAATGCAAGTTAAAATTACATTGAGATTTCATCTAACCCTAGTCAGAATGGCTAAGATTGAAAAAAATGAAAACAAATACTGTCCAGGATTTGGGGAAAGAGGAACACTTATCTATTACTGTTGGTGGTAGTACAAACTGGTCCATCCACATGTAAATCAGTACAAGGGTTCCTCCAAAATCTAGAAATAAAGCTACCATATGATCCAGTTATACCACCCTTGGGCATATACCTAAAGGACTCTGTATCTTACTATGGAGATATTTGCTCATTCATGTTCATTGGTATTCCATCCATAATAGCCAGGAAATGGGATCAGCTTAGATGTCCATCAACTGTTGGAAGGAAAATGAAAACTGGCATATATACACAATGGAATATTTTCTGTAAGGAAAATGAAATTATGAAATTTGAGGGAATAAGTGGAGCTGTAATCATTCTGAGTGAGGTAACCTGAACCCAGAAAGACATGCATCACTTATTGTTTCTTATATGTGGATGCTAACTTGGAATCTTTAGGTTTATGTTTTTAAATTAGAGTACTCCTATAAGTCAAAAAACTAGTAAGGGGCAATGGGAGGATTTCATGGGCTGGTGAATAGAACGTAAATGTCAGGGGAGTGGGGAAGAGTGGAACAGGAAGAGCTAAATGAAGTGGGGAATGGGAGGACAAGGTAGGTAGAGGAGGGAGCACTCAGAGGAAAACGAACACTAAAGGCATTTGAGAAAGTCATATGGAAACCTGCTACTGTAGAAGCTTCCTAAAATATATATTTTATGTATATATATATAAAAAAGTTAAGTGGAGTTACCCTCCAACAGGGACCCAATGCTCCTATTAGACACCACAGGCTAACAAAAAGCCCACTGCCAGGAATGGGTTACCTGTTTTGGACTTATTGTTCTCCAATAGTTAATAAAATATTATTTTCAAGAAGATTGGACCAAAGGCTAAAGAGAAGCCAAAGTCAGGAGAGTTGAATGAGCAGGCACTGCTACGTGGATTTATAAAAGACCTGCAACCAGGACGTCTCCTGTGAGGACTGAAGGACCTAAGGAATCAGCAATGAGAAAGCAAGATATGCTGGCTTATTCAGGGAGGCGATAAATTAATTTATAAACACATTATCAGTATTTGATACAGCCAGGTAGAAATGTCTTTTGTTTAATTTAAATGTCAGAATTAATGTGTTCAGTTTTGGGAAATTTACACTTTGAAAAGATGATAAAAGTGTATTGAAAACATTTTTTATGAAGCATGACAAACACTTTTAATATTTTTTCTGGAAATATATGACAACACTTCCTATACTACTAAAACATTGATCTAATTTTAACAAATTTAATTCAAATCAGCAAACACCTGTTGAGCTTCCAATGATATACTGAGTGTACTAGGGTAGTGGAAATGCAAAGACAATTATAAAACTATTCTTGTCCCCCAAATGGCTTGTCTAGTGACATAAAGGAGGCAGAAAAGTGACCAAAGACTCAGTGTGCAGATATGGAAAAGTCACAAAGGGTGTCGCACTAAATTTTCTTCCTTTTCCCTTCTTGGGAGGCTCCAAGCATACTCTCTCCTAAGGTCCAAGGCGCACAGACTAACAGAAGACATTTCTAGTTTGGGTTTCCTTTGTGGTAGGGAGTGAGGGGGGGTGACTTGTGCTCTCTCCTAAGGCCCAAGGCTCACAGACTAACAGAAGACAATTTTAGTTTGGGTTTCCTTTAAGGTAGGGAGGGAGGGGGGTGACTTGTGCTCTCTCCTAAGGCCCAAGGCTCACAGACTAACAGAAGACAATTTTAGTTTGGGTTTCCTTTAAGGTAGGGAGTGATGGGGTGACTGACAAAGAAACCACGGGGCAGCAGATTAGATCACCCCAGGTCTGTAAATGCTCCGTCTCGTTTCCATGTTTTCAGGACGCCCCAGCCTTTTTCCTGGGCAGCCACACACTTTTTCTCTTCCAAACTCCCGCCAAGCCATGCTAGCTCCAGCAAGCAGCTGGCTCCACCCTTCTTCCCAGGGTGCCCTGCGCTCACCTGTAGTTCAAGATCTTAGGAGGAGTAAGTCCTTTCCTGACTACAAAGGGGCACAGTCCAGGCACCATGGCAAGTAGGTCAGAGTTCCCTCTAGTCATCCAGTGATGAGGATGCAACTTTCTGAGCAAGTTAAACTTGAAGCAGGCACTATCAAAATATCTAGGCCCTTGATATTGATTCCAATATCTTGCCTTTCTTGAGAAAGCCTGGATGTGCATGTCTGTCTGGGAGTTATTTTCTCACCATCTGACATTGAATTCTCCTTGCGTCTAATGCAGCAATACGTTTCACCTGTTTTCTATATCTTTGTGGATATTTTAGTGGAAGATTTAGAAACGCTGCTTCAAAAATACCAAGTATTGCATTTTATCCATAGTTTTGATTTTAAGAATGCTTCCTTGGGAAAAAAAAAATTCTGAACAAAAAATTCAGTGTAGAAAACAGAAGACAAAAATGCATATGAGTGCATTATCACTGAATATGTTTATGACAAAAGTTAAAAAGAAAATGTGTGGTTAAACATTTTCAAAATATATTAATACCTGAGCATGGTGGCACATGCCTTTAGTCCCAGCACTCAAGATTCAGTAGCAGGTAGGTCTCTGAGATCAAGGCAGGCTTGGCCTACATAATGAATTCCAAACTAGCTGAAGCTACAGGGAGACCCTGTCTCTTCTCTTTCTCTCCCCTCTCTCTTCCTCTCTCTCTCTCTCTCTCCCCCCCCAAACACACATACAAAAACTGTGTATATACATATGTGTAATTTATAAGTAATTTTTTTTCAAATCAATGAGAAATAACTAAATACAAACTTACAGCAAAATACACCAAAAGATATGGCTCATCTTTATATCTGTTACATAAAGAAATGGATGGACACATGATTACAAGTTGAGATGCTGAATAGAGGACAGAACCAAGAGTCACAGGAGAAAATGACTAAATAATATTTTTTTTCTAGAATGAAGATACACATGGAAGACTCTTAAGTTAGACCTGGATTCTTTATTAATGTATATTTTTATTGATTTTTTTTTTTTTTTTTTTTTTTTTTTTTTTTTTGTCTTTTTGAGACAAGATCGCTCTGTAGCCCCAGCTGACCTGGAATTCACTTTGTAGACCAGGGTTGCCTTGACCTCACAGAGATCCACCTGCCTCTGCCTCCCAAATGCTGGGATTAAAGGCATGTGCCACCATGCCCAGCTTTTCGTTGAATTTTTTTAAATACTATATTTTTTATTTTGTGTGTATGAGTATAATACTTATATGTAGATAAGTGAACCTGTGTCCTGCAATGCCCACAGAGGTCAGAAGAGGGAGCTGGATCCCCTAGAACACAACCACTGAGCCATCTATCCAGTCCCATTTTTATTGAATTTGTGTGTACTTCACACAGAACATCTTAATTAGCTTTATATATGGGAAGCCCACATCCACAAACCCCCATTCTTCTGCACCCCCTCATAACTGCAACCCTCCCCCCCGATTTACTATATTGTAGAGCTATAGTCATGAAAACAGTGTAGTAATGACACAAAAAACAGACATATAGATCATAGATCATAGATCAATCTTTTTTTTAATGATTTACTTATTTTTGTATATGAGTGTTGCTTACATGAATGTGCATCACTTGTCAGTATCCCCAGAGGCCAAAAGAGGGCACCAGATCTTCTGAAATTGAAGCTGTAGCTGGTTGTGAGCCACTGTGAGTGATAGGAACTGAACCTAGATCCTGTCAAGAGCAAGTGCTCTTAACATACTGAGCCATCTCTCCAGCCTCCTATACCAGCATTCTTAGCTGAAATTCATGAATCCCCCAAATACACAAAGCATCTTGATGATGATATGAATTATTGAAATTATGTACATTTAAAATGCTAAAACAAATACAAAGCACTGTTATTAAAAGGCCCGAGGCAAAGAACTGGAACTGTGTGAAGAAATAAGAAGAAACTAGAGCAATTCAAGAAGTGAGGAGTGTAGACAAAAACCAGAGAATCACATAGAGGAGACTGATAGGGGTGCATGCAGCAAAGTGTTTATATAAGAAATACCTGAGTATGTTCTAGAGGTCTGGAACAAGGAAGTCACCAACGACCTCGGCGGACCATCTCCACTGAAATGTATGATTATGATGTAACATCAGTAGAAAGTAAAGAAAACCAAATACAATGTTGTAGTCAATGTCTGGTTTCAAACAGGTACGGGAAAAAATGGCCTGGAAGGATATATCATGAAATATTAATGATTCTGTGTTTGAAATCAAAAGAAATTTGCTCTTGTTTATGTTTTAATAAACCCCACCAATATGAAATAATTTAAAGTGCATAAAGTTTTATACAAAGCAGAAAAATGAATAGTTTCTGTGGATCATCAACAGGCATGAATAAAGAAGTTAAAATGTGCATGCCTGGAATTAAAAAATCAAGCATATTATTAAAACTAAGATTGCTTGAGTATGAAAAATAATGAATAAATAATAGTAAGGCAAGGAATCAATATAAGTCATTTTAAATGGAGCATTTATAACTGAAATGATATCTTGTTTTACAAAGAAAAATGATTGGGGTTCATGAAAGAAGATGGAAAAACAACATTTGTGGTGGTTTAAATGGCAATGTCCCCCATAAGCTCCAAGCATTTGGACGTTTTTGTCCCCAGTCTGTGGTGCTGTTTTGGGAGGTCTTAGAAGGTGTGGCCGTGCTGGAGGAAGCATGTCACTGGGGGCCAGTTTAGAGAGTTCTTAAGCCTTGCCAGATTTCCAGTTGCTCTCTGCTTCCTGTGCCTGCTTGAAAATGTGAGCCTCTGCTTTCTGCTCCTACTCCAGTCACCTCTGCCACCATGTTTCCCCACCATGAAGGACTCTTGCCCCTTTAGAACCCTAGGCTTAATAAACTCTTCCTTTTATAAATTTCCTTGGTCATGATGATTCTATTACAGCAACAGAAAAGTAACTAATACACTGGTATTGCTTACAACTGGATGAGGGGGATATGGGTCTTTGAGTCACGACTTCCTTGACTATATGTAAGTTACTTATGAAATTTCCAAGTGATAAGAAAAATTAAGAGACTGGAGAGCTGGCTCAGTGGTTAAGAGCACTTGCTGCTCTTGCAGGGGACCTGGATTTAGTTCCCAGCACCCACATGACAACTTCCAACAATCTATAACTCCAGTTCCAGGGGATCTGACATTCTTTTCTGACCTCCACAGGTATCAAGCACAGAGGTGGTGCACATACATGTATGCAGGAAAACACTCATACACATTAAGTTTTTAAAAGAAAAATTAAAAATATTTGCTAACCTGTAAAAAGAATAAATTAATCTATGGCAAATAAAAATTTCCTTGAGTCGTTCAAAATGAGTACATAATTTAAGTAGGTATTGTTTAAAGTAATAAAATGATCTACTAGCAAGGAATTAGCCAAAACAAAAATTCCTAAGGTCAGTGCTAAGAAGTCATTAATTTCATGGCCATAAAAATGATGATAATAAAATAGCAGACCCAAACACCAAAATAGTCAATTAACCCCAAAATGGGTTCCTACAAAATAGAACGAAGTCTAAAAATGCATAAAAATAGGAAATAATTTTAACAATTCAGACATTTTATAATTAAGTGCATCCTGCATTAGCATTTGTGTATCTGCATATTAATAGCACAAGAAGAAAAAACAATAATCCAGTGAAACTGAAGTAATCACTTTCATCAAGCAGTTATTATCTCTTTCCCTTTCATCTCTCTCAATAACCATGTGAACATATTAATCAGCCTGCTCATGGATTTCATAAAAAGTGTTCATTATCTGTTCTATTAATAGATGCCAGGTTTTTGAATCAAGAGTTGTTTCTTGGAATGATTAGTATTTAAATATGTTGCCTTTTCTCAGTTGAACCAAAATCTGACAATAAAATGGGAATAAGTATATTAAAAATAACAGAGATGACCACTTTCTTCAAGAGCGTCCAGGATTGTTTCTCTCGGGCTCATGTGTTATTCTGAAAGATTTGAAGCATGTTTCCACAACATTCATCCCTGAGAAGAACAAAGCAGTAGTCACAGGCTGTGACCCGGAGGAGCAGTGGTCACAGGGTATGACCGGGAGGAAATGGGTACAAAGGTCAAAGGCTACAAAGGATGAACAAATGCAGGAAAAACAAGACTTAAGAATAGTGTTATGCTCAAGATTTTTGCAAAATTAGTACACTATAAATGTTCTCTGCATAGGAAAAATGGGTAATTGTGAGGTTATGATAATGTTGACTTGTTTAGTGAACTATAGTAACCATTTTACTACATGTGTATTTTATGGCATCATGTTTTTGTTTGAGTTGGTTTAGTTTGACTCTACTTTTTTTTTATATAGGACTGGCCTTGAACTCATGATCCTCCTGCTTCTACCTCCTGAGTGCTTAAACCACATGCCCATTCTAACATTGTGTTTTATTCCTTAAATATACACAGTAAAATTTATTTTTAAGAAAGAAAGATCTCTCTTTCCAGGCAGGATGCATACACTTATTATCACAGTTTGTGGAGGCCAAGGCAGAAGGATCATATGTTACAGTCCTGTCTGGGTTACCTGTCTCAGAAACAAAAACAAAATCCGAAATAGAAAAAAAAAAAAAAACCACCACCAACAGAAATCTTCCTCTTTTGCTCATTCCCCATCCCTTCTCTTTAAAATCAAATAGTTTTTCTCAGGTTTATTTAATTTTGCTACAAATGCAACAAATTCTAAATTGTACGTAAAATCTATTTTGTATTCAATATATTATTTATTACTTAGGTGTATGTCTCTATGTGATTGTGTGCTACATGTGTATGGGTACCTGTGGAGGCCAGAAAATGTGTCAGTTTCTCTGGAACTGGAGTTACAGGTGGCTGTGAGTCACTCAACATGGGTGCTGGGAACTGAACTCAGTTCCTTTATAAGAACAGCAAGCATTCTTAACTGAACCATCTGTCTAGCCTATACTGACTTAACTTCTATCCAACTGGATCCATCTGCCTAGATATTTCAAGAACAATCATGTAATCGTATGATGGAGGAAAGTCCGTGAACTGATCATTATTAATGTCCCTACCTACTAAGGATATGTTCTTTGTTTTTTGTATATTTATTAACTTTTAACTCATTTGATAATTTCATAATGCATATAATGTGTTTTGATCAAATCCCCCCCACTTCATCTCCTTCAACTCCTCTTGGACCTCAACCACTGCTTTTCCCTCTCAATTTCATGTGCTCTTTTTCCTTTAACCCACTGAGTCCACTTAGCGTTGCCAGCACATGCATGGGTGTAGGACCATTCACTGGAGCATGGGTAGCCTATCAGGTGCCACATCCCTGAAAAAAAGGACTCTCCCTCCCTCAGCAGCTACCAATTGCCAGTAGTTCCTCTACTAGGGCTGGGACTTCATAAGCCGCTCCCTCATCCATGCTGGGATTTTGGCTGGCTTGATCCTGCAGGGACCTGTTGAATGCAGTCAGAGCTACTGTGAGTTGATGTGTGCAACAACCACATCATGGCTGGAGATCACTGTTTTGTAGCAGTTCTCCACAAACTCTGCTCTTACAATCTGTCCCTCTGCCACCACGGTCCCTTGTGGGGAGGTTTGGAGGAAAGAGGAGTAGTATGGATGATCCACTTAGGGCCAAACACTCTTACTCTCTATATTTTGACCAGTTGTGAGTATGTGTATTAACAGCCATGTATTTCAAAAAGAAGCTTCTCTGATGCTGGCTGAGTGCTGCACTAATCTATGCATAGTAACACTGTTGTCACACTATGTCCATTTAGCAGAAAATGGCATGACTGCCTTCCTCCCTTAAGGCCTGTGATCCACCCAGCCATGGGTTCTTGGCCCAGTTAACAGTAAAATTATATAATTTGCATGTAAATGTGTGGAGCTGGAAATAATCATTACGAGTGTGGTAAACCAGATCCAGAAATACAAGTGCCATTTGTTCTCTTGTATGTGGATCCTAGTTTTGAATCATTAGCTATGAGTGTTTAAATTTGAGTACCTGTATAATCCAGAAAACTGGAAAGGGGCTCTGGGAATGGGATTTCAAGTAGGGTGGGAGACAGTAGGGCAGGGTAGAGGAGTGGGTGAAAGGAAGGGAAATAACACTAAAGACTTTTGAAAAAGTCATGTGAAAACTATTTTAGAAGCTTCCATATTTAAATGAAGTCACCCTATATGGAGAGATAATGCCTCACTCAGTTGCCAAAGGCTACAAACATAAGGCCAAGTGCTAGGTGCAGGTTACCTACCTTTTAGTTGATCAGTGAGGTCCTATAGACTCCCAAATCAGAACACGTATTCCTATTACTCTTGGTTACACTCCAGAACTTGGTGGTGCAGTCATATTGCTGAAGACACCACAAACTTGAGTCATAGAAAGTGGAGAAATCAAGCTGGCACTGATTTGAATGCTTCATTTCTACTGGCTAGTTTTCAGAGTTCCGGAAGGTGCTATGCAGGCTGCTGGGAGAGAAAAGTTATCAACAGTCTTGCCCAGCTGTGAACTCTGCCAGCTACAGTAATAACTGGACTGCTCATTAGTGAAATAGTGGCACAAATATTATGGGAATAACCAATATATTTCTGATTGGATTTAAGGCCTAGTTCATAGAACTGAAAATCAGTTTAAAACGATTGTCTATTAATTTCCTACTTTCCTCTCTTTGAAAAATTAAAATTACAACAGAACAAACAGAAAACGAAGAAGCGCTGGCCCACCTTCCTTCTGTGGCTTTATATCATTAACTAGTGGGTGAAGAGAAATTAATATATTTTGGTTTTTTCTTTGAGACAGGGTCTCCTTATAGCCCTAACTTGCTAGAACTTGCTATGTAGGCCAGGCTGGCCTGCATCTCGCAGAGAACCAGCTGCCTCAGCCTCCTGAATGCTGGGATTAAAGGCATGCACCACCATGTCCATCCTAGAAATTAGTATTTTAATGGAGATTATTACGATTGCTTTTATCACTTTGCAGAAAAACTTTAAGCTGCTTTTAGTGGCTGAAGTGCCACAGGACTGAAGAGGTGCACAGGGTGCTGCTGTGTTTTCTCTGATTGAACATGACTCCTTTTATCTGCTGACAGATGAAAACAAGCAGTGAGTACTACAAATTTCCAAGTGTCAGAGTTTGCTTCTGGGAAATTTCTCAACTGTTCTTGAGTCTCTTGTTGACTCTTCTGTTCCTGTGGTACATGAATGGAGGAAACCTATTGAATCATCATCAGTCCTCCAATTTAAATCCATTATCATCTTTGAATGCGTGAATTATAAAGCAATATGTCTATCATGAAACTGAAGGAATCCAAACAATTTCACAGACTCTTGAAACTTTTAGAAGAAAGAATATGCTTAGTGAGATTAAAAATGGGTTCCCACTGCCTCAGATATTGCCTTAGTTTCAAACCATAGTTCATGACATGTTATAGGACTTGAAATTAAGTAGTAATACACTAAGGTAATTCTTGATCTCCCTGACATGCATGTACGCACCAGGAACTATAATAAATCTGATCCAGACACAACTCTGTGGGCAACCTCTTCAACTTTAAGTATCACTTTATATCTATGCGTGAGTTTCATGGGTGCTGACCTAGTTTGGAGGAAAGAGAACTTGACCTGGTTGCTTTGGGGCCTGTGTAAGGCAATATATCTTGGTGGAGGCACATAACATGGTAGATTTTTAGGATCAGATTTCAGACTTTACAACACTCTTTTAGCAAAATCTATTGAGACCTCTCTATAAAAGAAACACCAGAGATGACATGATCCAGTGCTGAAGATTCACAAGCAAGCCCTGGGAAGGGAGGCTTCCCATTCTCCAGATTCTAAGTTAAACAAGGAACACATGAAAAAGGGTATCATTCTAGCTAGAGCCAGAGTCTAGAACAAATTAAGGGCTTACAGAAGATACTACAAGGATACATCAAGATGGCTCGGTGGATAAAAGTGCTTGCCATCAAACCTAATGACCTGAGTTCAGTCTCCTGAGCCCAAATGATGGAAAGAGAAAAGGGGCATGTTGTATACATCCACATGTACACACAAATAAATTTTTAATATTTAAAATATTTTAATATATATTTCTATTGGATTTTTATAGATTTCATATAATACATATTAATCATATTTAGGCCCCCTCTCCAATATGTACCCCCCTACAGCCTACCCACTGGATTTCAAACATTCTGTCATATATGTTAAGGCCTATCAAGTGAAGTTTGTGTATACAGATGCCCCTCAGTGTGAGTTAATCCACTAGAGCCTGTCATTCCCATAAAGAACATCAACTGTCCCTCACCCAGCAGTGATCAGCTGCCAATAGTTCCTCAGCTAAGGTTGGGGTATCTTGCCCATTTCCCATGGCTCTGATGATTTTTGTCTTATTTGCATGGGTCTTGTGTCATCATTGCTGCTAAGTTCATATGAGCAAGTTCCCAGGAGTCTGTAAGACTGTTTCCTTGTGGTCATCCACCACCCTTGGCTCATACAATCTTTCACCCCCTTTTCCACAATGGTCCCTGAGCCCTGGGTAGGTGAGGAATCCTACACAAAAATACATGCTCTGCAGTCTCTTATTCTCTACCCTTTGGCCAGTTGTGTCCTTCTGTGTTCGTCATCCTGTTTCATGAGGAAGCTTCACTGATGACAGTTGAGACATGCATTAGTGTTCTCTCTGCCCCTTGTTCCACTATGCTCTGTGAGCTTTAGGTGTAGCGGTCCTACTGTAGATGTGTCATTTAGGGTGGAGCATCTCACAGACACTTATTCTGTGGAACTCTATAATAGTTTCTTACTGTTGCCTAAGAAGCTGCATTGATGAGTAGTGACTGGCATACTTATCTGTGAATATAAGGGTCCATATTTAGCATATAGTAAGAAATTATGTCTGTCTAGGGATGTGACCAACATAGGGTTTTTTCTAAGTGCTATGACCTCTCCAGGCATATGTATTTGGCTATGTTTACAGTGCCACACACGATTTCCCTCCCATTGAGTGGGCTTAGGTCCTACTTAATTAGATAGCCGTTGATATATATAGAAGTGCCACTACTGCACTGATACAGTTTGCTGTGCTGGTTGTTATTATGGTTATTCATTATCCTTTATCTTTCTCTCCCCGTCTAACCTTTCCTCTTCCTTCTGTAATTAAAGTGCCCCCACTTTTCCTATTACCCCTTGATGGTACCTGTCTTCTGTTATCCCCCGCTCTCTTGAGCTCCTTCTTCTCCTTTACCCCCATGATTCCTTGTATATTCTTTTCTTCTCCCTTCCCCGTAATATATTCCCATTTTCCTCATGTCCCCCCTGGTAACATCTGTATCCTACTATCTCCCTCTCTTGGGCTCTTTCTTTCCCTTTACCTCTATGGTTCCTGTCTTAGTTGGCTTTCTTTTGCTGTGATAAAAACACTGACCAAAACCAACCTGAGGAGGAAAGGGTTTATTTGGCTTACAGCAGTCCATCATCAAAGGAAGCCAAGGCAGAAACTCAGGGCAAGAACCTGGATCCTAGATCATGGAGGAATGCTGCTTACTGGTTTGGTCTCCTGACCCATACTCAGTCTGCTTTCTGGTACAACACAAGACCACCTGCCCAGGGGTAGCACTGCCTACAGTGGGCTGGACCCTCCCACATCACTCAATAATCAAGAAAATGCCCCAAAGACATGGCCAGTGGCCAATCCAATGAAGAAAATTCCTCAGTTGAGATTCCCTCTACCCAGGTGTGTCATTGACAACTAAACCTATCCAGCACTATTGACCCCTTGTCAATTTGACACACAAACACGTCACTTAAAACCACAAGCCTGGGGCTGGAGAGATGGCTCAGTGTTTAAGAACACTGGTTGTTCTTGCAGAAGACCGGGGTTTGAATATCAGCACCCACATGGCAGCTAACAGCTGTCCATAACTCAGGTCCCAGGGGATCTGACAGCCTCTTCTGACCTCTGCGGGCATTACATGACCGACACGGGTGCACATACCTACATGCAAGCAATACATGCATACACATAAAATAAAAATAATAAATAAAATTTAAAGAAAACCACAACCCTTCAATTTCTTATCCACAAGATCTCCTGTTAATATTAACATCACAACAGAAAACAGTAAGACTTTAAAAGTCCCAGTCTTTAAAAAAATCCAAACACTTTAAAATGTCAAAGTCTCCTTTAAGTCTTTTAACTGTGGGCTCCTGTAAAATCCAAAACAATTTAAATATTGTCTTATTTTAAAAGGTAAGAAATTGGGCATGCTTAAGCAAAATCAAAGTCCAGCAAAATAGCTCAAGGCTGGACGTCTGGGATTCACTCACGATCTTCTGGGCTTCACTAGAAATGGGTGAGCTGAGTAGAACCTAGCTGTGTCGGAATTTCAGCCTCAGTGCGCTGACACAGCTCACCACTCTCCAGTTCTCTGTATGCTGTTCTGCAAAAGAAGGATTTTGACAGGATGATACCTAAAACAACTCTCAATTCCATGATGTTTCAACTTTAATACATTTCATATTGAGGGAAATGTGCATGATAATGTGTCACTTAGCACATCATCTAAAATAGGATGTGATTAACTAATAAAATGTCAGGTTTCAGTTGCATGGTGTAATTTTTTAATGCATTTTAAAACAAGAAGATTGTTCAAATCTTTTACAGACATTAATTTTATTATTATTATTATTATTATTATTATTATTATTGGGTCTGGAAAGATGGCTTAGCAGTTAAGAGCACTGACTGTTCTTGCAGAAAACCTAGATTCAAATTCCAGCATGCACATGGCGGCTAACAACTGTGCGTAACTCCAGTTCCAGGTGATCTGATGCCCTCTTCTGTCCTCTGCAGGCATTGCACAACATGGGAGTGCACTTACATACACTCAGGCATAACACTCATATACATAAAATATAAATAAATAAATAAATAAATAATAAATAAATAAATAATAAATAAATGAAATATTTTAAATTACTCTTTTCTTACATGGTGCCAATAGGAATAATTGATTCCTGGACATTTGCTGTCGAAACTACCTGTAACCTCATTCCGGGCTATCTTAAGGCCACCAGTACAATGATCCAAGTATAATGAATACAAAACTCATGAAATCTGAAATTTAATACTGAAAGAAATGATGACAGATTTAAAATTCAAATTTCTGTCACCTTGATATTTAAGTTCTTAAATATATGAATGCATATATTAACTTTTGAAAACAATCTTTTCACTAACTTATTTTTATTCTCACATCATGTTACAGGAGTTGCTAATTAAAATGCATTAAGTTGGAGCTCAGATCACTAGTCAAGTCTTTGCCAACCACCCTCCTGTGTCTTGCCTGGGCCCTTAGGCAGGGAGCAGGGGTGGGGTGTCCATGTGCAGGAATTGTCTAGGGGACCCCAGTGATGCTTATAAATCTATAAGTGCCCAGTCCTGAGCCCCCAAGCACTAGGTGCAGCAACCTGATGCATAAGATCAAATGCAAATGCTTCGGGTGGAATATTTGGAAGACCACTTCTCTGCATCAGATGTTGTCCTGTGTATGTGAGATAGCTGTTACTAGCCAGTATATGGCAGGAAAGTACAAATTGAATATGCCCATGCCTTGGGATTTGTCAACCAGTGCCTTTTGTTTCTGGTTTTTACACGGTAGTGTCGACATTACCATCAGGTCATAGTAATCTTCTAGGGATTTTTTTAAAGAAAATGGTGGTGCACTTCCTGGTGGTGCACAGTCAGATGTGGAATATCTGACTGTGAGAGTACACCAGTACAAGACTCTAACCAGTGGCTAGCTTTCAGGTTGCTTTGGGATTCCTGTGTTGATGGTTCTTTCCTGGTTTATTCTCAATGTGAGGTACAGAATGTTCCACTTCATTGGCATGATTGTCTGTCTGCTGAGTATAAGAACCATGGTTGGTGCAGACATACTGGGCAGAAGAGAGAATTCAACAGTAATGTTCTAATTTGTGACATCTTGGTCCTCTTGGGACCTCCCTGTATGATCTGTCTAATTGTGTGTAAAGAATATATCCAGAAGAAGCTGAGGAGACAGGAAGTTTTAGGGATGATGGGCTTATTTGGAACAATGATCCATGGCATAGAGCTGTTGAGTGTGAAATATAAGGATATTGCCAGAACTCACAGAGACTGGAAAATTGTCCAGCTGTTCCAGGCACTTGTCTGTATGTTTTGTCTCTACCACTTTATGTTACTGGTGATTAACATCACTGGTGCCACGTCCATCACCCTGGGCAGCCTAACAGCTGATTTTGTTTTCAAACATTTCTTTGGGCTTCTTCTGTTTGGCTATAGGTTTTCAGGGCTCTCTACCCTGTCATTCACTATCATTATGGTATGCTTCGTCCTGTACTGTTCTACCCCAATGCCCATGGCAAAATGAGCAGAAAGAAGGGTGGCCTCTGTCACCAGCATTGTGATGGAAAACCAGGGTGTGAAGCCTGAGAATAGTCTCCTAGACACTTACTCTGTGTCTTGTAGCTGGAGAAGACAGTGCACTCCTCTGTGCCAGAAAGAGAAAGCTGAGCCCTCCACTGGAGAGGGGACACTCAAGGAGGCCATCAGCCTCAAAGCCAGCCCCATGGGCTGCATCCCTGGTTAGATTGTGGAAGGAAACACTGGCCCATGTCTCCAAAGTAGAACCAAGGGTAGTGTTTCTGTGTGTTGAGGACCAGTACCTGTTAGTGTTAAAGAAACAGGTACAGGCCCCATGCCAGGGTCTTAGAGACACATGAGAAGGGAGGGTAGGACAGAAGATAGGCAGCTATGAGGCTGCCTCTGTTGTCTAGCTGGTCAGAAGTGGGGACAGTTTGGGGTGGCCGTGTAGTAAGATTCCTCTATTGGAAGCTTTTGGGTTTTGTCATGCTGGGCAGTCCCTGTCTACAGGCCTTGTAGCCTTCAGACACCCATAAAGCCTGCCCCCTGATTACATGTGATGGGGAATATGGGTGTGGCAGCACTTGAAAATTCCAGAGGTGAAAGTGTGAGTAGTCTGAAAGCAGCTACAAGTGCAAGACTCTCTCAATTGTGTTCTCTTTTTTTCTAAAAAAAAAAAAAAAGCCTCCTGTCACCACTTGCTCCCCAGCAACCACATCTCTCATCCTTTGGTCCACATTTCAGAGCAAACTGCTCTCAAATCCCTTGACAATCCCTTGACAATGGGCATCTTAGTTCCTCAGGCTCCTCCCCACACCAAGTGAGTCCACCTAGGCTATCCTTAAAAAGAGAACATCCAACTCTCAGAATATTCACATAGACCTCATTTCACTCAGTGACCACTCAGAAAACTAAGTCATACTGTACATTGTCCAGCAAGGGAAAATTGTGTCAATAGTTGGCTGAAAAAACATATCACCATTAAAATGAAGATGCAAAATGAATAATTCCCCAGGGAAGGACATGCCCTGAAGCTCTGAAGGCCCCCGCTCATCCTGCTGTTTACCCCGTACCTGTGATGCTCTAAGCTCTCTCTGGCCCTTCCTCAGTACAGCGTTAATACGTAGGGTTAGGGTAATGTTAGCCACTGGAACATGTCTTCAGAAACCTCTTTGTAAATGTTTTGTCAACGTATAATAAAGACATTTGGAATAAATTTTCATATTGTTAAAAGACTTTAAATTCATGAAAATGCAAATTTTAAAAATGTGTTAAGTTAAAGAGAAATTCCAACTGAGCCTGCTGGGCCACTCATACCCTAAAAGAACTTAACATTTTTGGTGCATTCCCTGAATCTTGTATATTGTCATATTGTGAATGCTGTGTCGTTCAGCACTCAGACATTGACATTTCATTAGCATATCTGTATGATTTGGGAAATCAAGCTGAACTATCATATTACCTACTGTTGCAGTAATATCCAACTGGTCACGACATACCATCCTCTTATTTTCCTTCTACTTTCTCCATGAAATTTTCAAATCCCCAAAGATCAAAATGTCTCAGGCATCGTAGTAGAAATGGGCAAGACCTCCAACAGCTAACCTGAAGGTCATATCTACCCACAGAGTCCAACCCCTTTGTAATCTTAAATGCCTCATATAGCCCACCCTGGAGAAAAGTTAACAGCTCATCTAAAATGAACAAATTCTGAGGAGACCCATCGGTATCACAAGCCAATGTAATTCCCCATTAGATGCTAAACTACTATGAGTTTCAGTTTCTCTTTCTTTTCTGTTTTGTTTTGTGTTGTTTTTTCCCTCATCCTCAGCTTTAGTCCATAAAGACTTCATGAAGCCCCTAAATAATACAGATGGCTAGGCTGATTTGTAAGCGCTCTAGCATACACTTTCAACAGTTAGGAGTATTATGCAATGATAGATAAGAAACAGAAGAAAACCACGTAGCCTTTTCTGGTCACACAAGTCTCATGGGAAATAGTTGGTCCCACTAGTATCTCTGCTACCTCCAGAACGTAATTTCTACTTCAGCTATACAATTAACTCAGGCTTGAAAATAACAAAAAATACAATACTGCTGAATGTTGGGTTTAAATCAGTATTAGTCTATATAAATCATGAAGAATGCAGTGATTAGAAATGGTGCTTTTGGTTATTGCTGCAGTGTGAATACACTAATGAAGTCATGTAGATGAGAGTGGTATGAAGCTGATTGTTGTAACTAGCTTGGCCAAATTTCTGAGTCAAAAATTCTAAAAACTCCAAAAATCAAGGCTAAGTATTCATTTGTATACCTTGTAACAACAATAGTTCATAATCATCTTGACTGTATAAAAGGTAAGTTTTTATGGTAATATAAGGTACATCTCATCATTCAATACAATAATATGAACGTACTATGGGTGAGCAGTAATCTGTATTACATGACACACTATAGAATATCCCCTACTTCTAGTCAGGGAATGAGATAAACAATTAAGATGATAAGGAATTTCAAAATGATAACTGCTATAAGTAAGAGGCAGAGTGCTCTGAACCCTAAGAAGAGCTTCTTAAAATTCCAGCAAAGAATTCAAAAGAATAAGTATACAAATGTTCAAAGAATTCAAAGTGGACATGAATAAACCACCAAATGAATCTAAAGAGGATGAGAATAAATTCATGAATGAATTCCAAGAGAACATAAACAGATGAATGAAACTCACGATTTAACTCAAGATATAAGAATGGAAATAAATAAAGAAATAGAAATCTGAATGACAACCAAACTGAAATGAAGCTAGATATAAAAACTTTGAGACATCAAATTAAAAACAAAACATATGGAAGACAGAATATTTGGACTTGAAGACAAAGTAGAGGAATTCAGTCATCCAAAGAAAGAAAATGATGAATTTAAAAAAAAAAAAAAGCCAAAAAATGGACCCCGAAAGACCATTAAGAGAAACCAAATAAAAAAAAAAACAACCAAAAAAAAAACTCCCCCCACAAACTACAAATTAAACAACCAAAAAAACAAAC
>NW_008354421.1:614242-623135 GCF_000622305.1 Nannospalax galili
CAAATCAGAAAACAAACTACCAGAAAAGAAACTCCTCACATCAACTTATAGTTAAAACACTAAATAAACACACAAAACAAAAAGAGCAAATTAAAATCCTATAGAAAGGGCTCAGTTACAACAAAGGCAGGCCCATCCAAATAACTGCTGGTTTTTCCATGGAAAATCTAAAAGCCAGAAGGACTAGGAAAGATGTATTTCAAGCTCTGAAAGAGCAAAGTTATGAACCCAGACTACTATACTTATCAAAACTATCTGTCATGATTGAAGAGAAAAGTAAGACTTTACACAGTAAAAATCAGCTAAAGGAATTATGATCAACAAGCCTCCTCTAAGGAGGACACTAGAAGGAATATTGCAGGCTAAAAAGATGGATAAGCACATCCTTAAGACAAGAATGTCCGCTGGCACCACTCCTACTCAATATAGGGTTTGAAGTCTTAACAAAAGCAATAAGAAAAGAGATGGAAATAAAAGGGATACAAATAGGAAAGAAAGACATCAAATGTCTTATTTGCAGACAATATGATTCGGCACATAAAATTCCCTAAAGTATCTACCAGAATACTCCTGAAGCTGATAAACACTTTCAGTAATGTAGCAGGATACAAAATTAACATATAAAAATCATAGCTTTCCTATCAATATCTAACACAAAACATACTAGAAAAGAAATAACTCCATTCATGAAAGCCTCAAAAATTAAAGTGAAATATCTTGAAATGAACTTAAACATGGAAGGAAAGAACCTCTACAATTAGAACTTTAAAAATAAAACCTGAAGAACTAGATCTATGCCCATGGATTGGAAGAAAGAACGTTGTGAAAATAGGCATCCTACAAAATGGGATCTACAAATTCAATGCAATTCCATTGAAAATTTCAATGCATTTCTTCACAGAAATAGAAAAAACACTCTTAAATTCAGTCCAGAGAATGCATGTCTGTGGCCTGTTCAGCCATAAGTGAAGCATCTATATCATACTCACTCCCCCAAGACTCAGGGAGCATTGCAGAAAAGGCAGGGCAGAAAGACTGTAAGAGCCATAAGTCAAAGAAGATGGTGAAACACTGTCTTCTGGACATAATAGTGTCACTGCACTCATTAACTCACAGCAGCAGTGTTTACTTGCCCTGCACAAGATCGTGCCAGTAAATATTCTGTCATAGACAGAAGTGGGGCATGTGAGCCCCCACAGCTGGCTGAGGAACTATTGTCAGTTGATGGCTACTAAGATAGGGAGCGTCAGTTTTCTTCATGGATGTGGCCCCTAGTAAGTTGTTCATGGTCCAATGGGTGGCCCCACACTCATGATTAAATGTCCATCATTAATCGTACTCAGTGGATAATAAAAAACATAACACATGAATTCAGGAGAGGATGTTGGGATAGGAATGGGATCTGGGAGGAGTTGGAGTGGGTGAAGGTTGATATGATCAAAATACATTATAGGCATGTATGAAATTTTCAAGGAATAAAAATATTATATTTAAAATATTTTTAAAATAATAATGAAGACTAATAAATGTTTTCATTTCAATTGAAACATCAATGCAAAATGGATGAAGGACTTTAAAGAAAAATCAGATGTTCTTTCTCACTTCAGCAAAAAGTATATGAAAATTGAAAAGGTACAAAGAAGATTAGAATGGGCCTTGCACAGCAGTTATGCACAAATTGATGGAGATTTCAAGTTATTAGAAATGGCCATTAGCACCTGAGCGTGGGGGCACAAGAAAGACCGTGAAGTGGCATAAGCCCTTAATCCCAGCACTCAGAGGCAGAGGCAGGAGGATCTCTGTGAGATGGAGGCCAGACTGGTCTACATAGTGAATTCTAGACCACCTGAGGCCACAAGAAGACCCTTTCTCAAAAAATAAAAAAACATTTAAAAAATTTAAAAAGGATTATTGGGGATGGACACATTAGGCAAGGGACTATAGTAAAATACTTATGAAAGTAGAGGAGAATACAGGAAGTTAAAAGAATCAAACATGGAGGAGGTGGAGAATGGAGAGATGAGAGGATAGGAAAAGATTTAGCCAAAACTAAGAATGTATAAAAAGCTATCTGGAACCTACAATCTTGCAACACAGGCAAAATATATAATTCGTGGAAGTAGAACACAGGTGCCGTGAAGGAACACAGCTGCAGACTCCAAGTTAAAGGTTTAAGTGGGAGTAGGAGATATAGCAGAGGGGAGAGAGACTAACCAAAACTAAGGACGCATGAAGAAGCCTGATGCAAATCCATCAATTTTTAAGTTAAGTGAAAAAATATGATATAAAAAGGGAGTTCGGTCAGAGGTACCCTACATGGGTAGACAATATTGCTCCCAGGAGAAATGGATTATGTAATAAAAATCCAGCACTAGACATGGGATACCTGTCTAAGAGTTATTACTCAGAGAGGACTCAAGGCGCCCCAAACAATATGAGCTATTGCCATTTGTCTTGGTTCCCCACAAACCTATAAGACCCTGTTGTTGAAGATACTATCCACTTTGGTTATAGGTTATAGAGAAATCAATCTGGAACTGATCAGGAATCTTCTTCCTTACTGGATAGCTTTCACAGTGCCAGAAGGTGCTTTGCAGGACTGTTGGTGGAGAAAAGACAACACTGGTCTTTTCCTGTGCTGGACCCCGAAATACCATCCTGCCAAGCAAATTGTGCCCAGTGGAGCAGTAGCAGCATGATGTCCTGGAAGAAACCAACTGATTTCTGATTAGATTTGAAGCCTGTTCCTGGTGCTGTAAAATTAATAAGAGCTTATGACTTGTGAGAGCATAGGCCCTAAGGGGGGACCCTACTGGTGGTCATGTTGTCAAACTACCTTCTTAATATGTGTGTTTATAGCCATAGATTTGAACTGTTCTCAACTTGGATCAGAAAAGCTGCTTGGATCAGAAAAGTGGATAGTCATGAATGCAGACTCATAACTGGCTGAAACCAGAATCAGTAACTATGAGTGCTCAGGCAGAGATAGGTCATCATATTAAACCCTCAACCCTGGGACCCATCCAAGGCTCAGGAAACAACATGGAAGAATGCGGAGAAAGAATAAAAGAAATGGAGGATGGGGAGGAGAGCTCTGAAATGCTGTTGGAACGTGAAATGTCTCACAGCAGCTTCAGTTTGTCTGCATAGAGACCTGCACAAGATCAAGCCAGTATAAATGCAGAGGAAAACATGGATGGTAGAGGGGCTGTCAGGGTCCTTCCCCTAGCCAAGGGGCTATTGGCATATGATGGATACTGAGGAGGAATTCTTTGGGGATATGGCAGTTGTCAGGTTATCCATCCCCTATCAAGATGCTCACACTTACGCCCATATGGTCAGCACTAATTGGACTCAGGAGGCTGTGAATAATAATTTTAAAAGAACATGAAATCTGGCAAGAAATGGGTTGGTTGGGTCCTGGGGGAAGTTGCAGGGAGTAGTGGGGGGTGGATAAGATTAAAATACATTCTATACATGTATGAAAAAGAAATTAAAACATTTTTAAAGAGCCCAAACTAGACCTTCAGTCATTAAAGATGCAAAGATTCCCAAATTGATGCAGATTGTTCCTTTCTCCTGAGTCAGTAGGCAGTGCAGACTCCATGTTAGTCCTGGATCCCTTCCTCCATAAATCCCTGGTGTGACAGAGATAAGGTCATCATCTTGCTGTTAGGAAGTGCTCAGTGGAATGGACTGAATCAGTATTGTAGAGCAGAGAATTTGCCCCTAAAAATGAATGCTTTTCTTTCTAGGAGCTCCATTCTAGCATAGAGAGCATAGAGATCTCATACTGAAGGAAGCCTTGGGGTTTCCCATAATATGATGTTCAGATTCTTTGTATCTACAGTGATGCATTCAGCAAGGCATATGTTATTGGGGAAATACGGGTTCCCTTTTTACACAGAAGGAAGCTTGAGGATCTTTTTCCTAGAGTTTGAGGAAAAAAATGCAGGGTAGACTGGGTTGTAAATACCAGTAGCTCACAGGAAGCAGAAAAGAGGGTGAGAAAATAGCCTGTTGAAGTTAGGCTTAGTAATGTAGGTCAACATGCAATTGTAGGAAGGAAGCTAGGTCTTGAGAGGACACAATGAGAAATCCCATAGTGTCCAGGCAAACATGATTAAGATTTTGATCAGTATCCAGAGAGAAAGGAAAAGTAACTCTTTTGAGTAAGAACTTAAAAAAGTGGGCAAGCTTGGCAATTAAGATCTGTAAGCAACTACCTTGAGAGAGGGGCTCCTGGGCTGCACAGTAACTAATGAAGGAGATAATTATTCTTTCTCTCTCCTTAGGGTGTCTTCAGTCCAGTCAGCTTTCCTGAGTGGACTCCCAGCTGAATTAAAGCTTAAAGGTGAGGACAATATGCAAATTTCTAATCTTCAGGGCAGGTCAGAAAGTCATGTTTCCACCCAAGGCCAGAGGTAGATCTTATATTCCATTTTATTTTATTTTATTTTGTTTTATTTATTATTTATTTATTTATTTATTTATTTATGACCAGAGGAAGTAGCTTTTCCTTAATGGGACTCAACAGAGCCCAGATACTGCCAACTTTTCATATGGTAAATCAGAGGTGGGGACCAAAGCTGGTTCTGAGGAAGGGCTCCATCATCAATGGCCTCCAAACCTGCTAATACCTGTCTGACTGACTAAGAGACCCAGATATCCCATGGCCAATTTACCCCATAGTAGTTGGCAACCCTGAATGGCTGATCTATGATCTATATTCTTTGTGTATGTTTATAAAGAGTGGGCACAAATTCAGTAGTGATTTCAAAAATGCTATAAAATCTTTGAATCAATAAAACCACAAAATTCATAAATCATGCCATTCAGAGTTAGGTAGATCCTTACATTTTTTTCCTTAAAAAAATATTATATTTTCTGAAAAGTGAAAGAAACCAAGCAGATAAATAGCATTGCTATTTTGATTTGTAAGGTTTTAGGTATAAAAACAGACTATGGATTCTCATGGAAGTCATTATTCTTGGATCTGTAGCAGCCAGTCTGATGATACATGTAATATAATTACAACTCCCTTTTCTAATATTTCTCCCTGCTCAATTTCTAAATCATCCGTTTTTCTACGTTTTCCTCTTCCACCTGCTTAAGTAGTGCAGGCGCTTATTTTCAGCTACTTTTAATTAAAGTACTGTCTGTGAGCACTTTCAAGCCAGACTTTCACATTGAAGCAAAGGAAAAATGAGGCAACCTTGAGAAAACTGAGTGCCAAGTCAAATTACTTAGATTAATGCTTTAATTTTACTGTTTTCTCTAACTAATGTTAAAGTATGTGGGTGATTGCTTTATACGGGGATTCACCGGGTATAAAATCAGTGTAGATCTGAATAAAGAGCTAGAAGAAGACAGAGGAAGGAGCCCAGGGGAAGCAACTATCCTCACTACTTAGTGACTTCACTTGTTCCTCCCCTCACCTGGGTGTGTTCCCAGGTTCTTCACCTCTTAATAAAGCTGTTGAAAATAAGGGCTCACTCAGATTTGCAAAAGCAAGATAATTTTATTCAGAGCTAAACCATAATGCAGATTATAGAGTGATACACTGTAAGATTGACAATGGGCCGCATGTCAAACGGACTCATTTAGTCTTCTGGACTTCTTTTATACGGGGATCAAGAGTAGGAGGGGTTTGCCTACACACAAAAGGATGTAGTGAGGGTGGTTCTCTGTTTTGATTGATAGATTTGATCATATATTCATTTTTCCCACTGTGCATGTCCCTTCCCATAATGCATCTGATTTTAGTTATATGTATGCCCAATTATGCACACGTGAATGAAAGTTCCCTGAAAAAAAACCTACATCTTCAAACTGAACCTTCTGCAAGGACAATCAACTGATTAGACCTTCAATGATTGTGGAGAATTTGGAATGTTACAAGCCCAGAGCCTAATTACAATTTATCAGCTACCTTTAGCCCCCTAAATAGCCATCCCTTGTCCACCTCGGTGTCTGACCTAACATCCTGTGACAGATAAAAATCTTTTGGGTTAGGTATGGTGGTGCATGCCTTTAAACCCAGCACAAGAGGCAGAGACAAGAAGATCTCTGTGAATTCCAGACCAGGCTGGTATACACAGCCAGTTCCAAGCCAGCCAGGGCTACACAATGAGACCCTGTTTCAAACAAACAAACCAAAACCACAACTAAAAAAGCAACTTTTGGAATATATTAACAAAACCCCAAATTCCACCAACTAAAAGGCTGAATGTCATCAGGCAACATCTGAGGCCTGTAGCTGAGGTTTCTCTGATTTAGGTAGCTGCCTACTTAAGGTTTCCTCCAATGTATTTGAAAAGGGACTTGATTTACGACTTGCTTTGTTCTGTTACTAAAAAAACGTCATGAAATTACTTCCGTGCTGGAACATGGAATTTGGGGTGACCTAAATGTGTTCCTGGGCCATGGTCTCTCATATTTGGCTCCAGAATAACTCTTTATCCCCATTGAGGTAAGAGTTGTGCTTTTGTATTGATAGGCAAAAAATGGTAAATGGGATATTTTCCCTGAAAAGTTACTCGAGGACACAATTTTGCCCAACTGCAGAAGTGCCCACAGGTCAGGCTGGATTGCCTCTTCTATCTTTTAGTACAGATACACTGGAAATACATTTGAATAGAAACTGCCTAAATTTGATTATCACTGGGCCTGGGGAAGCTTAAACTGCTGTTCAGAGATGGGAGTACAGGTAGCCTGATGCAGGTCCAGGGTGGGGTGGTCCAAAGGAATTCTGACATTTCTAGGTGCATTCTTTGGAGAGGACTGTGTACATAGGTGCCTGCAGGTAAAGAAAGTAGGCTGCCTAATGCATGATTACCAGGAGTGTGAGAAGACATGTTAAAAATAAAGTCTGAGGGCCAAGGACCCCACTGATACTGTACACACACAAAAAAAAACCACAGGGACAAAGTGAAAAACAACTCAGCAAGGCGACTTTTACTTTTGCAAAGAACGCCTCATACAGTTTGAGCAAGCACACCCAACCCCGAAGTTTGATAGGCTTTTACCCTATCTCTAAATCTAGAGTTTTGTGTCTTTTCCCTGTTTGTTAGGTTTCAATCTCACAGTCTTTCCTGGTTGGCTAATTTTAAAAGAACCAGCACAAAGGAAATAAAGTACAGGGAAAGGGGTTGGATGAAAGAGAAAGCGCTCAGCACCCCAGGCATCACTTTCCAGGAATGAAGTTGGGCTTTTGCATAAACAAAAGATTTACAGGGTGTGGGGAGATTAGATTTGAGCTTCTTGTCCTAAATCAAAGTTTTACAGAACAAACTGATATTTAATGTTTCTTACACATAACCCAAAACCACATAGGGTCCCTATGTACACAACTATCACCCACACTTGCATATAACAGGTGGGCTTGACTGAGCACCCTGTGTGTAGAGCAGCAGAGATAGTGTTAGGCACAAGTGGGCCCCAAGATGCAGTCACTACTGACAAACAATTTGGCAACCACAATCCATCCAGCAGCATTCCGGGAAACAGAAACTAAACCACCCTAGTTTCTCAGTAACTACCTGACACCTGCTTTTAACAATACTGCAATTTTCCATTGTAGCCAACCGAGAAAATGAAAAGCACCTAACAGAAACTCCCCCCTACAGAGGCACCTGCTATTGACTCCCCACTTCCTCGACAGCATCATCTTCCCCTATCCACAAAAGAAAAATTCTATAAAATCCAGCCTGCTGTGACCAGAAACCACTATTCTTTTTCTCCCGTGGGAGCAGTCCAGCAGCTCGTCCCTTCCAATAAGTCTCTCCTTTTCTCACCTCGGAGTGGTCTCTTGTGGTCCTGGTCTTTTTGTGAACCCAACAGTTACCCTCCTTAATCAATGCACAGTGTCTTGAGATGCCTAGGCAGTTTCCTCAGGAGAAGATTGAACATATGATGGAAATAGTAAGTGACTAACTTCAAGGAATAGTATAAAATCTGATCCCACCAGAAGGAAAGTTAGTAGAGTGTCCTTGTGGCAGGACATGGCAAAGCAGAGTAGGGAAGAAACTTTGTTAATTCCACGTTGTCTTTACCCAGGGACTCACATGTTTTCAGCAGGGAGAGTTTCTGGAATCTTGACCTTACATAAATTCAGTATGCATATAGAGACTGAGTACTGAAGGCAAGAAACACTGCAGTGTGCAATGAGGGCCATAGAACTCTGAGTTCACCACCCAGCAGAGGAAAGCAGCCTTGAATAAACTATCACCAAGGCAAGTTTGCTGCACTGGAAATGAATAAGTCTTCCCTATACTGCAAAGTCCAGATGTTGTGCCTACCTTGGAATAGATTCAGGAATACTCCACTCAGATGGGCATCCACTCAGAAAGACATCAAAGAGCTAATTATTGGGACAAGGCATCCTAGAAAATAGCATTAGCTTATAAGCAGAAGAACAGTTGAGATTTCCAGAAACTGGAAACAACACTCAGGCAAGATCACTATGCATGTGAAGTTGAAAGTGCGTGTAATTTGCTACATGCAACCTCTGCAGAGCATGCTGGAGATTTTATTTCATGTTGATGCTGGAAGAAAGATATTGGAAGGTTGAACCTCAAAAATGAAAACATCAGTCTTCGTTTTTAAGGTGAGTATATGGTTTGGAAGGTGAGAAGGGAGTAAAAGCAGAAATACAGGTTAGAACCCTGCGGAGATAAAATGGCTTAGGAGATGGGGGGAAAGGGGAGATGTCTGAAATTCTCCAGTGTCTGAGATATATCACTCCATAGACATGTTGAGTGTTCCCATGTATTGAGAGGCAGACAATTCTATTCCATTCTACAGCTGAGAAAACAGATTTCCAGAAGCCTATCAAGGGTCCACTGGGCAGGATGCGATTTACGGCCCTCAAAAAAAAAAAAAAAAAAAAAAA
>NW_008354421.1:623233-631549 GCF_000622305.1 Nannospalax galili
GGGGGGGGATGGTGTTTTTTCCCCCAAAAAAAAAAAAAAAAAAAAAAAAAAAAAAAAAAAAACACTCCCAGCACCCCTGAATCCTAAAAGCTGAGCTCTGGGATATGGATTTCTGCTCTGAGTCGTACGTACGTTTGAGGTCGTTTAGTGATAAGCTGTTTTGCAGAACAGAGCTCAAGCACGGAGAATTTAAGCCATCCCTGAATTTGAGCTAATAAGGCAGACACTCCAATTCCGAGCTCCGGACTCATAAAACCACTCTCCAATGCTGCCACCTACTGTCCGATGCAAAGTTGAGCACTGGCAAAGCCCCAGGCCGCAGTTGCTGGGCGACGGCGAAGCTGGGGAATGGTGGGGGTCGCTTTTCCTTGGCGGGGAAAGAAGTCTTTGGACTTGCGGTCAGCGATGAGAGAGATCTGTCTCAGCTGTCCACTAGGTGCGCTGACCTATAGTCAGGCTAATTCCTGAAAAGTCCAAAAAATTCTCAATGACTTGAACAACCAATCCACCTCACATATCCAGGCCACATCAAGAAAAGACCAGGGTCCTTAGATCTCTGTACCACTGTAGAATACGGCCTCTAAGTTCACTGCCTCCGGGGGGAAAATGAAAGACCGAGGATGAGGATGAGCTGCTCTGTAGACCGACTGAGCTGTTAACCAGGGGCATAGCTCAGCTGATTAATGCAAAGCGGTGGTTTCCTTGTACGCTTGGGAAGCGTCAAAAGATGTACCAATGCAAAACTGAAGGAGTTAGTGGAAACCCTTCAGGCCACCTGAGCATTCTTCTTTCCTGCTCAGAGCCCTCCAGGTCCCTCTCCCATCACCAGGGGGATGGTAACCGTTCTGCCAATCCCTGCACGAATTCAAATGACTGCACCACCGTGAGTCCACTCCTTCAAGCTGCAATATGAACAGGGGTTTGTTGGTGGGAGCAGTTGCAGTTAGTGCTGCCGACCATCAGCTAGAGGATAAAGTGACTGTTCTCTCTAGAGACAAGAAACGGGATAAAAGCTTTAAATACTGCGTTTGGGAAGAGACTCCTCCCTCCGCTTGACTCCTACAGGCCAGGCTTTGCTACTTTCCCCTGCCTTGACTGGGAAGGCCCTGCTGAGAATCTGATGCTACTTTCTGAGAGAAAAGGGAGGCTCTTTTCTGAATTACCTCTGTTCTGAATTACCTTAGACCTCCCCGCCTTGGGAATTATCCCTTCCTCTACAGGTTTTAATACCGTAAGCGGGAATCCAGCACTCTTTCCTTTCGATTAGGCTTATAATTTCCTACACATTGTATTTCTGATTTATTAACTTTGTATTTATTAACATTGTATTCTGATTTATTAACTTCCACTGTTTTATTTAGCTATAACCATACCAAAGTATATTCATAGCAGATGAATTAATCTTCAAATCTTCATGGGTTTTTTTTTAATTTGTTTTTTTTCAGTCCTTGCCTATATCAGCTTCAGAATGGAGGGGAAAAAAAGCCCAACAAATCATCGTATTCTGAAATATAAGGCTTTGTACCCCAAAACCTTTATTTCAATCCTTGTTTCCTGATTTTTAGCTTTTTAATACTTTGGAATTTCCAACCCTTTAAAGCATTCAAATTTCTGTGTTTTCTGCTTGTTGTATTGGTTGCAGTTCATTGGAAGTCTGGTAGGATTCTAGTGTGAATCTATCTGGACCTGGGCTTTTTGTTGTTTTGGGGAAGGTTATTACTGTTTCAATTTCCTTATTTGTTATGAGTCTGTTTCAGATATTGATGTATTCTTGGTATAAATTTGGTAGGTTGGTTGCATAAAAAAATGCATCCATTGCTTTTAGGTTTTCTAACTTAATGGACTATAGGTTTTTAAAGTATTACCATATAATGTACTGAATTTCATTAGTACCTGTAGCAATTTTTCCTTTTTCATCTCTGATTCTGTTAATTTGGGTCTATTCTTTCTTTTGGTTAATTAGGCTAAGGGTCTGTCAATCTTGTTTATCTTTTCAAAGAACCAGCTCTTATTCTCTAATTCATTGTATTGTTCTTTTGGTTTCTATTTGATTTCTACTTGATTTTTACTCTTTTTCATTCTACCCCATTCCTCTCTCCATTTAACACTCCCTACTCCATTATTCCCTTTTCCTCCTTCATATAACTGCATTCTATCTCCCCTCCTGGGAAGCTCCCCCACGCCATGGCCCCTAACTCATTTTCTGACCACTCAATGTTTTTCAATTGAAACACACATGCCTAACGATTCAAAGCTAGCATCGTCATGTGAGAAAAAACATGTGAATTTTGTCTTTTGGGGTCTGGGTTACTTCACACAGATGATTATTTCCAGTTCATCCATTTACCTGAAAATTTCATAATTTTGTTTCTCTTAACAGCTGAATAATATTCCATTGTGTACATGTACCATATTTTCATTATCTATTCAACATTTTATGAACATCTAGGATGTTTCCATTTACTAGGTTCTATGAATAGAGTGGCAATGACCATGGAAGAGTAGTTATCTCTGTAATAGAATATAAACTCTATTTGGGTAAATCTCCAATAATGGTATAGCTGAATCATGTGGTAGATCTATTTTTAACTTTTGGAGGGACCTCGACACTGATTTTCATAGTAGCTGCACCACTTTTCACTCCTACCAAAAGGGACTTTCCACACATCCTGGTTAACATTTGTCATTGTTTGTTTTTTGGGTTGTAACCATTCTGATTGAGGTAAGATTTGCATCACAGAGCAATTTTTAATTTGTACTTCTTGATGGTTAAAATGTTGCATATTTTTAAAAAATAATTATCAGCCATTTGTGTTTCATTTTTTTTTGTTTAAAACAAAAAAAATTTATTTATTTTTTTAATTTTCAAAGCTTCATTTAAAGGACAAGAAGCGATTTGAAAAAGCTAACCAGGATTCTGGTCCTGGTTTGAGTCTTGAAGAATTTATTGCTTTTGAACATCCTGAAGAAGTTGATTATATGACGGTAAGGAACAAAAATTAAGAGAATTACCAAGTGACTAAAGCCTATTTACTAAGTCATTAAAATGAATTGTATAACAGAATTTTGAGACAAGAAGATTCAGAAGTTTCCAAGTTTCTCCCTGTATGAGATTAGCAGTGTTAGGAGGGGTTCTGGTAGTGGTGAGATGGTTTACTGAGGAAGATGTGAAGGGGTTTTTTGTTGATTTTCTTTTCTCTATAAATGAGCAACAGTCTTCTACTTTCTGTCATAACCATATTACCATCAAGGCCTTCCTTATCCCTTTTAGATTTAGGCTTTCCTCTGGGTTTTCAATGTTAGTATTCCTAGAACTTTTATGTAGTTTACAACTTTACTTGTGAGAACTTTTGTCTAGAAAAGTTGA
Source organism: Nannospalax galili (assembly GCF_000622305.1). Lineage (NCBI taxonomy): Eukaryota > Metazoa > Chordata > Mammalia > Rodentia > Spalacidae > Nannospalax > Nannospalax galili. Next base: position 626,601 of record NW_008354421.1, read on the forward strand.
ATCATATTTTGATCAGTTTTCACAAGATAATGGTAGTGCTGGGCTGTTTTTGCAACTTTAGGCATAATGAGTCCTCTCATCCCTTTAGTACTTAAAAGAAACACTGGCCTGAGAGTGCCATTCAGCAGCGTGTAGAGGGTGCAGTCACCAGCACCACAAATAAGTAGTGCACCAGCTCTTTGAAATGGAATCATTGAGGTCTAGGTTTAACTCGCTGACACTGTTTGAGCCCCCATCTCTTTGCAAGCTTCTTGAAAACCCTTATTTCCCATCATAGTAATAAAACCTTTTCAAGACCGTACATTTGTGCTGAGATCTATTGTGTGACATAAACCTCCAATTAAATTCTAACTTTAATCCAAAGTAAAATCACTTAACTGATTTTGTACCCCATGTACCCTTAAAGGGGAAAAGGGGTACATGAAAACAATGGAGATAAGTAGGAATGGACAAAGCTGCTTTGAATGAGACTTCACACTATGATCACACATCTCATGTGTTGCTATCAGCTCCAACACAGCATGAAAGCTCCATCAAGAAGGGCCCCATCTGACATACCCGTCTGTTGAACGTACAGTCTTTGTCATAAGCTTTTTATTTCAGGGTCCTCTCTATCTCTTACTATTTATTTTGTAAATCAACATTCCTGACATTGCTATTATGTTTTCTTCAAAATGTTGCTGAAACATGTACCTTCCCCTGCCAGGACCATAGTAAATAATGCCTATTATTTAATTGCTTTCACTGGGTTTTCCCATCTACAGTCAACTGCTCCCTTTTCCAGAAGATCCAGTATCAATTAGCTTGGCCCAACTTAGTTTTGGCATTTAAATTATACCTAGCACTGGCCTTAAACTAGGTCATGTTTTTTGTGCCAAGTAAGATTATTAGAAATTTCACAATGGCAAGGAAAATGGCACTAATGGTCGCACTACCTTGCCACTGAGCTATGGAGAAGGTCTAGCATCTAGTTGCTTGTTATTCAAGACAGCATGTTTTGGTTATGACTCACTGAAAAGAAAAAAAACAACAACAAACAAAAAACAAAAACTACATCTTCCTTCCATAAAGCATCCAGGCAATAAAGCCACAAAGCTGGAGGTTTGTGTTTCATTTTTTAAGAATTCTGTTCAATTCCTTGCCCAAGCAGTTAATTTGTTTGTTTGTTTGTTTAGGTATTTTTCAGTTCTTTGGATATTCTGAATACTAATCCTCTGTCAGATGTATAGCCTTGGTCAGATGTATAGCTGATAAAGATTTTTTTTTCCTATTCTATAGGCTGCCTCTTCGCTTGAATGAAGATGTCATTTGCTATACAGAAGTCTTTGATTTCACAAGGTCCCATTTGTCAGTTGTGTTGGACTTAATGCTTTTACCATTGGCATCCTGTTAAAAAAGTCCTTTCCTGTGTCTACAAGTCCCAGTGTATTCCTTACTTTCTCCTTTGTCAGATTTGGAGTACCTGGTCTTATGTCAAGGTCCTTGATCCATTTGGAGTTTTGTACAGGGTGAGAGATGGGGATCTAGCTTTATTTGTCTATATGTAGCTATCCAATTTTACCAGTATCATTTGTTGAAGATGCTGGGTTTTTTCTGTGTTTTTGGCCCTCTTTGTCCAAAATTTGGTGAAGAGTGTGGATTTAAATGTTGGTCCTCAATTTTATTCCACTGATCAATGTGTCTTTTTGTATGCCAGCATCATGCTATTTTTATTATTAGAGCTCTGTAGTAGAATTTGAAATCATGAATGGTGATGCCTCTAGTTCTTTTTTTAAAACAGGGTCTCCCTATAGCCCCAGCTAGCCTGGAGCTTACTTTGGAGACAAGTGGCTTCCATCTCACAGAGATCCACTCACCTCAGCCTCCTGAGTGTTGGGATTGAAGGCATGCACCACTCTCCAATTCGACAAAAACTTACTCCTTTTTTAACTTTTAAAAAAAATTTTGAGGGGCTCAGACCTTCATTAGTGTAGTGGCTCTGATCTCAGCAGAACTCCAGAAAGTGCAGAGTTCTGGCCTCCTTCAGGCCTCCTTTGGGCCTTCCTCAGGCAGAGGGCCTGAGAATGCAGGGGACTGGCTGAGAGCCCCCGGATCTTGCCTCCACATGGTGAAGGAAGCCTGAGTGTACCTGACTGGAACCTAGGTTGAGCTTTTGTGGGTACTCCTGAATAGCTGATTCGAAGCCATCAGTTCCCTCCAAATTAAACCTGAGAGAACCTGAACCCTGCAAAAGAAATTCATATGCCAAAATCACAACAAAAGAATAAAATGGAAAGCCAAAACACTATATCCCCACCAAACTCCACCAATATTGTAGAAGAGTTCTACAAAGAGAACCCCCAAGAGATAACACAGGACACTGAATTTAAAAGAACAATCATAGACATGATCAAGGAATTCAATGAATTTTAAGAACACATGAACAAACAAATTAAAGAACTAAAAGAAGATAGGACAGACTTCTGAATGAATTCACAAAAGAGATAGAAACATTGAAGAAAATTCAGGCAGAAATGAAGAAAGAAGTGTAAAACTCAATAAGCCAACTTGAAACAACAGGGGAAAGCCTCACCACTATGATGAATGAAATGGAAAACAGAGTATCAACACTGGAGGATAAAGTAGAAGAACTGGACCACTCAAGGAAAGATTATGGAAAATTTTAAAAAACACAGAAATGGAATATGCAAGAGATATGGTACACCATGAAAAGACAAAAGCTACGGATCATAGGAATAGAGGAAGGAGAAGAATTTCAGGTTAATGGTGTTGACCAGATCTTAAACAGGATCATAGAAGAGAATTTCTCAAAATTAAGGAAAGACATCCCCATACAAATGCAAGAAACACATAGAACACCAAATAGACAGGATCAGAAAAGAAGCTCCCCACAACACATCATAGTAAAAACACTAAATGTACAGAACAAAGAGAGAATACTGAAATCAGCAAAACAAAAACAACAAGTCACATACAAAGGAAAGCCCATCAGAATTACAGCTGACTTATCAGTACAAACTATGAAAACCAGAAGAGCCTGGACTAAGGTATTTCCAGTTCTACATGACAATAGATGCCAGCCCAGAACATTTTATCCAGCAAAAAAGCCCATTATAGTTGAGGGGGAAAGAAAAATGTTCTATGACATGAATAGCCTGAAAGAATACGTGTCCACAAAACCAGCTCTTGAAAGAATACTTGAAGCAATACAGAGAGCAGAGACAGAAACAACTATACCCCAGGAGCAATAAAAGAAAATAAATAAAGGTATAATCAAGGAAACACAAAATTAGACAGAGAACAAAAACAGCAATCAAAATGATGGCAACTAATACACATCTCTCAATGATAACCTTAAATATCAATGGACTGCACTCCCCAGTCAAAAGACACAGGCTAAGTGAATGGATTAAGAAACAAAATTCATCTCTTTGCTGTATGCAAGAAACCCACCTCACCTTCAAGGACAGGCACTACCTCAAGGTAAAAGGATGAAAAAGAATATTCCAAGCAAATAGCACTAAGAAACAAGCAGAGGTTGCAATTCTAATGTCTGACAAAATAGACTTCAAAGTAAAACTAATCAGAAGAGATAATGAAGGTCACATCACTCTGTTCAAAAAAACAGTTAACCAAGAAGATATTACATTCCCTAACATATATGCACCAAATTCTGGTGCACCCAAATTCATTAAAAAAAAAAAAAAAAACAGGACTTTAAGACACAGATTACCCCAAACTCAGTAATAGTAGGGAACGTCAATACCCAAATTTCTCCATTAGACAGGTCAACTGACAAAGAATAAACAGAGAGACATCTGAATTAAATGATACTATACATCAAATAGACCTAACAGAAATCTATTGAGTATTCCACCCAAGCACCAAAGAATACACTTTCTATACAGTACCCCATGGAACCTTTTCAAAAATTGACCACATACTGATCCACAAAACAAACCTTAACAAATACAAAAAGATTGACATAATCCCATGCATTCTGTCAGACCACAATGCAATAAAGCTCAAAATCAACACTGCACAAAGTAATAAAGCTCAAAATCAACACTGGAAGAAGCCCTAGGCACTACACGAAGGCCTGTCAATTAAGCAACACACTCCTAAACAATGAGTAGGTCAAAGAAGAAAATAAGAAAGAAATGAAAGAATTCCTGGAATTGAATGAAAAGGACAATACAACACAACACAATTAATAGCAGTCCTAAGAGGGAAGTTTATAGCTCTAAGTGCCTACATTTAAAAATTAGAAAGAGCCCAAACAAATGACCTAACACCGCAACTCAAGACAATGGAAAGAGAAGAACAAATGAAACCCAAATCCAGCAGAAAAGAAGAAATAACAAAAATCAGAGCAGAAATTAATGAAATAGAAACAAGAAAACAATACAAAGAATCAATGAATCTAAGAGATGGTTCTTTGAAAAGCTAATCAAGATAGACAGACACTTAGTCCAGTTAACCAAAAGAAAGAAAGAGCAAATCCAAATCAACAAAATCAGAGATGAAAGGGGAAACATCACAATAGACACTCTAAAGCTCCAGACCATTATAAGGCAATATTTTTAAAACCTATACGTAACTAAATCTGAACATCTAAGAGAAATGGATGGATATCTGAAATTATGGGAATCACCAAAGTTAAACCAATAAGAGATCAACAGTTTAAACAGACCCATAACATTTAAGGAAATCAAAACAGTAATACAAAGCCTCCCAAGTGAAAAAAAGCCCAGGCCCAGATGGATTTACAGCAGAATTCTACCAGACATTTAAAGAAGATCTTTAAAACAGAAACAGAGGGAGAACTCCCAAATTCCTTCTGTGAATACCCAAACCAGGTAAAGACACAACCAAAAAAGAAAACTATAGACCCATATCCTTGATGAATATAGATGCAAAAATTCTCAATAAAATACTTGCAAACCGCA
>NW_008354421.1:631663-661200 GCF_000622305.1 Nannospalax galili
TGCATTTATGTTCAAAGTCCTAGAGGGAATTGGACTGGAGGGAACATACCTCAACATAATTAAAGCTATATACAACAAACCCACAGCCAACATCATTCTAAATGGACAAAAACTAGAAGCATTCCAATTAAAATTAGGAACAAGACAAGGATGTCTACTATCTCCAGGGGATTACTATTTCAGATCTCAAAGTATACTATAGAGCTATAGTCATTAAAACAGCATGGTACAGGCACAAAAACAGACACACAGATCAATGGAACATCATTGAAGATCCAAATCCAGGAACACACAATTTCAGCCACCTGACATTTGACAAAGGTTCCAAGAAAACACAATGGAGGAAAGACAGCATCGTCAACAAATAGTGCTGGCAAAGCTGGATCTCTACCTGCAGAAGAATGAAACCAGATCCTTATCTTTCACCTTGCACAAAAGTCAACTCAAAATGGATCAAAGACCTCAATGTGAACTGGAAACCCTGAAACTATTAGAAGAAAATATTGGCAGTAACTTACAAGATATAGGTGTAGGAAAGGATTTTCTAAATTGGGCAGAAGTTGCTCAGGAATTAAGGTCAGCAATCTACAAGTGGCACTTCATAAAACCAAAAAGCTTCTGTACAGCAAAAGAGACAATCAAAAAAGTGAAGAGAAAACCCACAGAATGGAAAATAATCTTCACTAGTGACACATCTGACAGAGGTTTAACATCCAGAATATATGACGAATCCCGAATATATAAAGAACTCAAAAAACAAAGAATCGAGGAACCAAATGACCCAATGAAAAGATGGGCTAAAGATCTAACAGGAAAGTTCTCAAAGGAAGAAATAAAGATGGCTAAGAAACATCTTAAAAAGTGTTCAAAATTGTTAGTAATTAGGGAAATGCACATTAAAACCACCCTAAGGTATCACCTTACCCCAATCAGACTGTCTAGGATCAAGAGAACAAATGATACCAAATGCTGGCAAGGATGTGGAGAAAGGGGAATGCTCATTCACTGCTGGTGGGATTGCAAACTCATGCAACCACTATGGAAAACTGTGGAGAACTCTTAAAAAACTAAAAATGAACCTACCACATGACCTAGTTTTACTACTCCTTGGCAAATACCCAAAGGATTCATCCTATTGTACAGACACTTGTACAACCATCAACTGATGAGTGGTTAACAAAAATGTGTTATATTTACACAATAGAGTTTTATTCAGCAGTAAAGAAAGATGAAATAATGAAATTTGCAGGTAAATGGATGGATCTAGAAACTGTTATATTGCATGATGTAACAGACTCAGTAAAACAAATGATGTATGTTCTCCCTCATCTGTGGATCCTAGCACCAAATCCTTTTAAATTCCAGGTCCTTTTAATAAGATGATGCTATACAGCAGTCCCTTCTGCATGAAATAACTACCATCATCACAACTTCAGCTGAGCCTGATTGCTAAACATCATCACAGTTGGGCTTGTTGATAGTTGTGCTCATTCATTAAAAGAGAGACAAGCAGGGTCAATGGACCCTCACAGGAGTATCCAGCCACTCTTTCCAGCCAACTGTATGTAATTTGGTCCTAATCACACATGGCCTCCTGGAATTGTAGAAGGCTAAAGTATACAATCTGGAGAAGGCTAGGAAGAGAACGCATGCTGGGTAAAGGCTTTCCACTGTGCTGTCACCAGAGTTCTCTCGGGGTCTCTTGAGTGATCATACAAATCATATAACATATTCCTATGTGAATTTATTATGGTTTATGCCCTTTGGTAGGGAGGGGAGAACTGGGAAAAAGAGACAAGGACTCGGTGCCCAGCTATACACGGCGGCTCAGAGCCCACCACTTCAGATTGCTCCTGCACCCCCCGCCTATGCATTTTGGGCCTGCAGTCTTGCCCCAGGTCAGTAAATGCCCTCTCTCGTGTCCACGCAGGTGAGACGCCGGTGCCTTCTTTCTCTCCATTCCCGCTGTCGCACATTCCTAGCAGCTCACAGCTTCCATCCCAAGATGGCACAGAAAATCCTTCCTCCCAGCTGGCTAGCTCTTCACAGTCAATTCTCCTCAGCAGGCCCCACCCCTCGGAGGAAACAGGCTGTTTGGTAGACATGTGCATACACTCAGGTCATACATACACCTCAGCAACCTCTCAGTTATCTCAGTAAGTTCAATAAATTCATTGGTTCCCCAGTAAAACTTTAATCAAACATTGGTTTGACACTAGAACCTTAAAAGGGAATATGCATTGCTTAGCATCCCCAGGAAAAGAAGTCTTAAAACAGTAGGAAATTTTGTTAGTGCTATTATGTCTCATGATTATTTTTTTTAAATGAGAATGTAAAAGGTGTTAAAAGGATATGGGAGTGGAGATATTTTCTAAAATACAAAAAAAAATGAGAGGCTAAGCAAGTGATGAAGGTCTGTGTAGGTTGGTTATAATATATAAAGGATGAGACAAAAATAATATACATATAATCTTAAATTTTCTATGGTCATGGTATAGTCAACTAGTATAAGGAAAAAAGTATATATCTAGTCAAGGTTTATCTGAGACTATTTGTTTGTTTTGTTTTGTTTTGTTTTTGTTTTTGTTTTTATCCTTTTGAGACAGGGTCTCCCTGTAGCCCCAGCTGTCCTGGAACTCACTATGTAGACCAGGCTGGCCTTGAACTCACAGAGATCCACCTGCCTCTGCCTCCCAAGTGCTGGGATTAAAGGCATGGGCCACCATGCCCGACCTAATATATGTTTTTGGTTTTTTTTTTTATGTAAGCCTTGTCTACAAAGCACATGATAATTAAAAGTACCAGACTGGTGGTACTAATCTTATTGAATGTTTAACAGCCATACTTTGAAGCCTATACTAATGTGGTCAGAGGGACTTAAATGATAGTTTTTGCCCCTTGTCCCCCAAGGTCAACTAAGTTCCAGGGGACTATGGGACATCTCTCAAAATGTCCTGTAACTGTGGTGAGTCACCTGTCCTCTTGTTCAGGGAGGACATGGAGACCCTACGAGATGGACTTCAACCAGTGTCTAGTCTACAAAGAGGAGGGTCAACTCAAAGGAAACATCTCATTCATGCTTCCAAGTGAAGCCAGACATGGTCAAGCAGGACCTTTGACTAATCTTCACATAGATGGAACTGGTAAAAGAAAGGAGCCAGGACCTCCTCCCAAACTCATGTGACCCCTGAGGAACAGATCCTCAAATGACCTTAAGTGTAAAAATAAATTGATTTGAGCCAACTGTATGGTCTTAAACACCCAAAAGGAAAGTATAACCAAAGAGTAAAGTCATCAGTCTATTTCTTTAAGCATTCAAGAGACTACACTTCCCAGGCCTTAGGCCTAAGTCTATATAAAAAGTTATTTAGACAATAATTTCTCATTTATGAATTTGTTCCTAACCAGAAAGTCCTACTCAGATGTAAGACTTCAAATCTTGGTCTCTAATACTGTAGTGCCCACCTGTAGCTAAGAGAGACAACTCACTATTGTTCTAAAATGATGGATAAATTTGTTTTTTCCCTCTATCTAGAATCCTTTGAGAGGGACCTGACACTGATTCTGACCACTCCAACAGCTATCAAAACACCTGAAAGCAAATCATGAATCCATCACTCTAGAGTCCAGCCTCAGAAGACAAAAGAAAAATGAGGAGGAGCCCAATAGAGGGATGCTTTTGGAAGCCCTTGTCAAGAACCTCCAATGGACTCTTGTAATGCTAATTACTCTTGCCTTTACTTCTCCTTCACATCTCCTAGTCACAATTCAAGGACTTTCTTTACCCCATAGAGATAAGAGTTATGCAATTGGGGAGTCTTTTAGATAGAGCCACTGAAGGAGTATTCCAATTGCCTCACCCTGCGTCCCTGTTCAGCATTGAGGAAGCCAGAGTGGTCTGCATCCCAATCCCCTATCTGCAAACTGGGTAACCTCTTCAGAGGATGGTGTGATACGAATATGAGGTAAGAGCTGGCTGAGCTGTTAAGGTAAAAAGACCCCAAAGAAAAGTAGCCCTTTTCTTGGCTGAAAGTCAAAGTGTCCCTGGCCCTCTTAGCAACATGCTCTGTTCCAAAGGCTAAAAATGTCAAATGTATTTGGAAGCTTATATCTAATCCTTAAAAGATTTTATGGTTACCTCTTCAGAGGGGAGAATGTTAGAGTAGCCAAAAGCCTCATAAAAATAAATAAATCAATCAAAGAAGAAAGAGTACACAAAGTTATTAGAAAAAAAGGTGATGGGGAGATATGGGAGGAGTTGGAGGTGAGGGAGTGGGTATGGATTTGATCAAAACACCTTATATGCATACTCCTCCCATGTCTCCCCATCACTTTTTTCCTGAAAAACTTCGTGTACTCTTTCTTTTGAAAGAGGGGGTGTGCTTTTTGCTACTTTAACATTCCTCCCTCTGAAGAGGTAACCCTAAAATCTTTTAAGGATTAGATAAGAGTTCCCAAATACTTTTGACATTTTTGACTTTCGGAACAGAGTATGCTGCTAAGAGGCCCAAGGACATTTTGATTTTTAGCCAAGAAACTGGCTACTTTTCTTTGGGGTCTTTTTACCCTAACTGCCTAGCCAATTCCTACCTCCTATTCTTATCACACCATCCCCTGAAGAGGTTACCCAAATTGCCAATAGGGAATCAGGACACAGACCTCTTTGACTTTTTCCATGCTGAACAGGATGTAGGATGAGGCAATTGGGGTACCCCTTCAGTGAGTCTATCTAAAAGTCTCCCCAGTTGCATAACTCTTAACTGTAGAGAGAATAGAAAGTCCTTGATTGGTGCCTACGAGATGTGAAGGAGAAGTAAAGGCAAGAGTAGTTAACATTACAAATTCTAGACAGGGAACCAGAAAAAAGTCAAAACCGGCAAATTTAAAATGTTCATATCAGAGTCCACTGGAATTTCTTGATGAGAGCTTCCAAAATCATCCCTCCACTGGGTTACTCCTCATTTTTCTTTTGTCTGCCAAGTTCACCTGTGTTATGTCATGCAGGAGGAAGTCAGAAGAGGCTTTCAGATTGCTTGGAACCAGAGTTACAGATGGTTGTTAGCCATCCTGTGGGTACTGGGAATCAAACCTGGATCCTCTGAAAGAGTGGCCACTGTTCTTAACCACTGAGTCATTTCTCCAGCCCCATCCCCTGAATTTTCTAATCGGGTTTTACAATTCTATCTTCATTTCAGCTAGAGTTTTCTTATTTCTCTTTCCTGCATTCACTTTGAAAATCCTTAATTGTTTTTGTTATTTCATTCCATCATATATTTGTATTTTCTTGAGCTTCACTCAAGAGTTTATTCTTAGTCACTTTGAGTTCATCGAGGTGTTTGTTTCTATCTTCTTTAAACACATTGAAATCTTTGGTCACTTTTATGGTTGTTCTTCTAAATATTGTGTCCTGGGATTCCTCTAAGTAATTCTCATTGTAGAACATTTCTATAGGACCACTGGTTTGGGTTGGGGACCTATTGTCTTGGATTTTCATATTTTGTTTGTTTGTGATATGATCACATACCTGGTCATATAGACTTTTTTGTTGGTTATGTGCCTGATATGAAATTTTCACCTGCCTTTGTTGAGCAGAAGTTTGGTCTTGTTTTTATTGCTGTCCTAGGTTGGTTAACCTCAGATAAGGTATGAGGATTTAGTTGGTCAACCCTTTGGATTTTCAGTGTTGAATTTTTATTAGAAGGACAGGAGTTATTCTAGGCTATTCTGGTACATGACCTGGGCAATCACAGGTAGGCCTGTGAGTGTGAAAACTGCAGCAGATTGGGTAAAGTTCTAATTAACTTACCAGGCTGGTCTGGAGTGAGAGAAGGGTCTGGAGTGACCCAGTCTAGTCCTGAGAGTGTGGAGACGGCAGTGGCATGGGTAGCATTCTTCCATTTCTCAAATCCTGACACAAATGTTTCTTTCCTCACCACGTAGTGATCTAATTGGTGTTGTGCAGTTCTCCATCAAGTAATGACACAGGGAATCCAGACTCATTTCTTTGCAACATCTTCATATTCAACATACAGCCTCCAAAGAATTGCCACTAAGTAAGATCAGAGCTGTCTATTGAATCTTTCTGGGGCTCATATTCTAATAACAATTATGTTTATATAACAGCTTTTTCTGAGTGCCTGAAAACTATTGAATAACAACCAAGCAGGGAATAGAGACATAGCAGTGCACAAATTACTTCATTTTCATTTCTTTCATTATTTTCACTCTATTGGGTAAGACAAATAAGTAAAGAATCACCCTTTTAACAATAATTGAATACTGTAACAAATGATACACATAATAAGTACAAGACAATGTAATACAAGACATACTTAGCTTGGGGGTCAGGAGAGGGTATAAAGCTTGAAGCTTCGATGCAAAACATAGAGTCAAGTGAAGATGGATAAGAAACATCAAGGTCTCTGGTTTTTACAACAGGTAGAGAAAGATACCACACACAATGAAGAATGCTGTATCTGACACCAGCAGTCTTGGTTGAAAAGTCCATGGTGTTGTTTCAGGATACATTGAATCCACGGTTCCCGTGGGTCTTTCTGTAGCAAATGTTAAGCAAAGAATGGGCACTAATGCAGAGCTCGTTTGAAATATGTGCAATATCAGAGTAACCTTACGTTCCATTTTTCTTTTTGCTAGCTCTATAACTTCAGAAAATGTCTAAGTGATACTCTATCCTTTTCTCCAGATATAACTTTACCACCTGGTATGGTTTAGATCCTGCCTATCCCCCAAAGGAACATGTGTTCAGTGCTTAGTCCCCATGGTGGTACTATTAGGATGTTCCGGAACATTTGAGGTGGTGGATCTAGATGAGGTCCTTAAGTCATTTGAGGTGTTCTCTCAAAGGGAAAGTAGCAGACAAATATTCCTGACACAAATGCACAAATAGCCACAAATAACCCACATCATAGTTCCCAGGATCTGAACTCAAAAATCTTTCCATAAGTTTATCAACCCACATCAGGGAATCCAATGCCAGGAAGAAATAAGTCATGTCCTCTGAAGGGAAGTCAGTCATCCTTTACTTCATTATTCTTTACAAACTCCACTCCTTAAATGTTTTTTCCACTCTTGGAGCCCCTCCTGTTCAGCAGGAGTTTTTCTTTCCTTTGCTCTCTAATAAATTTTCTGAATGCTCTTTCTCTCAAGTTTGTCTGCTTCCTTCTTTATAACCCTTGAGATATGATCCTGGATCTGAGAAATGAAGCAACAGTTTGTTATACCATCAAAAAGATGGCTAATATACTGCTCCCTCCCTAAATTTATCATTATTGAGAAAATTCTCTCTTAAATCGCTGTACATTTTTTCTTTTTTTGGTCTTTTTGGGACAGGGTCTCTCTGTAGCCCCAGCTGTCCTGGAACTCACTATGTAGACCAGGCTGGCCTTGAACTCACAGAGATCCACCTGCCTTGGCCTCCCTAGTGCTGGGATTAAAGGCGTGCACCACCATGCCCAGCCCCACTTTTACATCTTTTAACCCCCAGCACACCTCTAAGAGGATTAAAGAAGAGTATTCTCATTAGCAGCCAAAAGATGTTATCAAGTAGTGAATCACTGGAGATGGAGAAATGGTTCAGTGGTTAAGAGCATTTGCTGCTCTTGCAGAGGACCTGGGTTCAGTTCCCAGTGCCAACATGGTGGTTAAAAACTGTAACTCCAGTTCCAGGGGATCTGAAACTCTTTTCTGCCCTCCTCAGGCACTGCAAACATGTGGCAAACTTACATACATGTAGGTAAACACCCATGCACATAAAATAAATTTAAAAAAAAATTAACAGTAAATCACTGACACACTAGCAGGAAAGGCTTCCCAGTTTTAAGTATCACTTCACAGACCCAGATGACGTCAGCAGTAGCACTATAAAAAGAAACTATGAAAAGCATTTGACCATCTTAAGAAGCCAGGATTCTGTAATAATAAGAAAATGTCCCACACTGAAGAAGGCAAGAAAAGGGGACTAATTTTTCTGTTTTCACTTTGCGTAGTTTCTTCAGTCTTGTAGGCAACAAGGACTGATCTTAAATTCAGCTTCACTTCATTTGAAACATATAGTTGTTCCTGTAATCTTGAAAACATACTGAAACTGAGTCTTAGAATCACTCTCATTAGGTAGTTCCTACTTAAGTCTGCTAGAAATACTAACAGCCCCAAATTTAAACTGCATATCACATGTGTTGAATGTGCTGATCAGTGACTCCTACCTGCTTTTGTAAACTCTTATCTGAAGTCATTTCAGATCTTAAGTCTGTGAATCTGCTTCAAACAATGCTTCCTAAATCTCATTCCAATACTATTCATGCTTTTAAAGGTCAGTCAAATAAAAATAACAACCAATAAAAAAAAAAAGAAGTGAGTGTTCACTGTAGATTCTCCATATGAATACAGTAGTAGGAGTGCATTCCTTTTAACTCATTTGATGAATGCTCTACTAATGCTCAGAAATCTGTCTCTGGAAACCTTGGGAAATGATTTGAAATGAGTCTTCAGATAAATGAAAATGAAAAAAAGAGAGATAGAAAACCAGTGGAAGGTCATCATACACAGAAACAATTCTAGCATCAACAATTGAGAACAGAGCATCTATTTTAATTTTTCAGGTATGTGTTGATGAGGTGAGTTGGAACTGTTTAATTGCTAATCTCTCGAAGGAAGAAATATTCCATGTTAATCAAATTCAGTGATGACAGAAAATGTGGAGGTGGATTAATCGCTTCTAATGACAGAACAATTTTCTTTAAAAGTGAGTTTCATAAATAAGAAGTACAATTAGCCAAAAGAGAACTCTGTTCTTAAAGAATGTACACACACACACACACACACACACACACACACACACACACACAGCCAAGATCCTATTGCTGCATAGATTATAGGATGTTCAAGTTTTAACGTTGCTTTTATAAAGGCACAATAATAACTGAAAGACAGCATCGGAACCTCATGCTTTGAACTAAAGCACCTGATGCATACATAAAATTTCAGCTTAGAGAGGGAGAACTGAATGAAAGTTTTAACTCTATTTTAGGTCGGTTGATGTTGCTATGTGGTCTTTTATATCAATTCCTTTGAAACCCATAAGATAACATACAAAGATGTTAAGGGACTAGAGGTTTGAGTTTATCATCTTATTAACAGAAAATGCATTAGATGACTAGGTATACAGCTCCAGAAAGCATGTGAGTTTTTATTTATAAATAGAGAATATGAGAAATATGCAAAGTATAAGTTAAAATATTATGTAATGAAGCTTGTAGCAGGAAAAATTCCTGCTTCTCAGACTAAATGAAAATTTAGAGTTGGAGTTGATACTTGGCAAGCTAGGCATGAAAGTAAGACCATCACAGAGAGGTGAACAGGGACCAAGAGGTACAGTTCTCATATTATAAAGGATACTTCCCTAGGTCTCTGTTTTCCTACAGAAAACCCCTTCAGTAACATTCTTAAATCAGGCACTCTCTTTTCTAATAAATTAGTATTTTTGAAATTCAGAGTCTTTATTGTTCTAGTGAAAACCATAAAGTGTCTTTTACTGGCACTAATCTGTTTTAAAACTATAGCTGCATTTTTGTCCACATCTTTACATTTTCCCTATTTCTTCACCAGATATCACATTTTCATATTATTCTACTCTGTCTCACCACAGAGCTAGGAGTAGTACAAGGTAACTATGCCATAGTCTGGATATTGTAATGTCTTCAAATTTCCTTTGCTTAACAACTTAGTCTTTTTTTTTTTTTTTTTTTTTTTTTTTTTTTTTTTTTTTTGGTCTTTTTGAGACAGGGTCTCCCTGCAGTCCTAGCTGGTCTGGAACTCACTATGTAGACCAGGCTGGCCTTGAACTCACAGAGATCTGCCTGCCTCTGCCTCACAAGTGCTGGGACTACAGGTGTGTGCAACCACACCCAGCTAGTCATTACTTTTTAATACAGCCTCACTCATATTTTCATAACAGAGATATGATGCAGCCATACTTTTGCCAAAATGTAACACCACTGGTTCTAGCATCTCCTAATACACTTTATTGCCATCTGCCAGCTCATTTTTCTTAGACTTCTGGTCATGGCAGCTCCTTCAAGAATGGACTACTAAGTTGTGTTTAGAATATTCTACAGCTCCTCTATCTGGAAGCTCCAAATTCTTCTACATCCTTCCTGAAAAACAGTTCCACAAATCATATAAACCACATTGTATTAATCTGGGTTCTCCAAAGAAACAGAACCAGTAGAATGAATATATATGTATAGAGATTTATCAGCTTAGCTCACAGGATAGAGTCTGAGTAGTCCAACAATGGCTGCACCACACTGGAGAAGCTGAGAATCCATAGTCACCCAGTCCATGAAGCTGGATGTCTCAGTACCCCAAACTGGTGCTGAAGGTCTGATGAATTCCAAAAGATCAGCTAGTCTTCAGTCTACAGCAGCAAGATGAACTCACCAGTGAGAGACAAGGCAAGCATCACCAAGCCAGGCGTTCTCCTCTGCCTTGGCCTTTTATAAGGGCTGCCATCAGAAGGTAACACCCACATTTAGGATGTGTCTTCCAGCTTCAGATGATCCAATCAAGAAGATCTCTCTAATTTCAGTTAATCCCAGATCCAGTCAAGTTGACACCCAGGATTAGCCATCACAAGTCCACCCCTTATCAGCTTGACACCAAATAGCATCTCTCTATGTCATGCTTAATTTTCAAATGAAAACAATGTTAAGGTCATAATTTCACTTAGCATGATATGACTATCCCATAATACAATGAACAGTGCATTATATATATACCTTAGAGTAGGTGATAAGGTCTTTGAGGAATGCTTAGTCTTTAGTATCATAACCCAATATAATCATATAGGTTCACAACACTTAACACTTATCTCAATTACAAATTCAAAAAGAATAACACAAGTGTCTGCTTAACATATGTGTATACATGCACAAGCCTATTCTTAACCAAATAGGACAAAAATACTCATGTCAATTACAATCCACCTTTCTGTAACTGGTCACATAGCCTAAGTTGGTATTAGTAACTACCTTGCTCTACGACCCATTCTGTATTTCCTCCACCATCAGAAAGCACCTCTGCAGGTCTTGGCTCTTTCCCTAGAGGTGTGACCCATACTTTCATACCTGAAAGTATGGATTGGGTTGTTGCAGTTTCCCATTGACCTTAATCACAGGACATGGTACACCAAAATTTGCCCTAAGGAATCTCCTGCCTTCCAGATATAATCTTCATTACTGCCATTGTGGAGAACCAGTCCAATTTCCCCATGGTAGTCTGGGTCAATCACCCCTCCTAATACTGTTATTCCTTTCTTAGCCTGCTGACTTAAGGGCATCAGAAGACCAAAGTGGCCAGGGGGAAGTCTTAGCTTCCAGTTCCAAGGAATGTTTGTTGTGTCTCCTGGCAGAAGCACCCCCCGATCTGGAACCAAAACATCTAAGCCAGCAGAGTGCAAAGTCGAGGTTACAGGAAGCAAAAATTTTCCTAGTGGGTCACCAAGGGTGATAGTGAGTGGAATCATTGCCACTTCCACCCCTTGATTCCTGGACCTGTGACTCCTGGCTATAGGAGAAATTGTACCATATATTGGACCTTGATTCAAAGCATACATCCTTCTGGAGGACCCTGCCCCAGCCCTCCAGGCTATTGCCATCTAGTTGGCACTGTAACTGTGTCTTTAAGAGGCCATTCCATTGTTCTATCAAGCCAGCTGCTTCAGGATGGTGGAGAACATGGTAAGACCAATGGATTCCATGACCATGGGCCCACTGTTGCACTTCTTTGACTGTGAAGTGAGTTCCCTGGTCTGAAGCAATGCTGTGTGGAATACCATGACAGTGGATAAGGCATTCTGTAAGTACCTGGATGGTAGTTTTGGCAGAAGCATTTACGTGCAGGAAAGGCAAACCCATAACCAGAATAAGCGTCTATTCCTGTAAGGACAAAATGCTGTCCCCTCCAAGATGGAAGTGGCCCAATGTAGTCAACCTGCCATGAGGTTTCAGGCTGGTGGCACTATGGGAATAGTGCCATATTGGGGGCTCTGTGTTGGTCTCTGTTGTTGGCAGATCTGGCACTCAGCAGCAGCTGTAGCCAGGTCAGCTTTCATGAGTGGGAGTCCATGCTGTCAAGCCCATGCATATCCTCCATTTCTGCCACCATGGCCACTTTGTTCGTGGGCCCATTGAGCAATGACAGAGATAGCTGAAGAAAGAGGCTGAAAATCCACAGAGTGGGTCATCTGATCCACTTGATTATTGAAATCATCTTCTGCTGAAGCCACCTTTTGATGAGCGTTTACATGAGACACAAATATGTTCACATCCTTTGCCCATTTGGAGAGATCTATCCACATACTTCTTCCCCAAATGTCTTTCTCACCAATTTTCCAATCATGCTCCTTCCAAGTCCCTGACCATCCAGCCAAACCATTGACTACCACCCATGAATCAGTATATAATCGCACTTCTGGCCATTTCTCCTTCCAAGCAAAATGCATGACCATGTGCACTGCCTGAAGTTCTGCCCACTGTGAAGACTTGCCTTCCCCAGTGTCCTTCAGGGTTGTTCTAGAAACTGGCTGTAATGCCATAGCTGTCCACTTCTGAGTGGTGCCTGCATAGTGTGAAGAATCACCTGTAAACCAAGCCCTAGTCTTCTCTTTCTCAGTCAGCCGATCATAGGGCACACCCCATGAAGCCATAAGTGCATGCTTGAGAACAGGAGGCATCATAACAGGAGTAGGAACCATAGGCATTTGGGCAACTTCTTCATGTAACTTGCTTGTGGCCTACGGGCCTGCTTGGGCCCGATCATGTATATACCACTTCCATTTGATAATGGATTGTTTCTGTGCACATCCTACTTTATGGCTTGGGGGGGGGTCAGATAACACCCAGCTCATGATGGGCAGCTCCAGTCACGTGGTGACTTGGTGGCCCATTGTCAAACTTTCAGTTTCCACTAAGGTCCAATAGCAGGCTAAGAGCTGTCTCTCAAAGGGAGAAGAGTTGTCTACAGAAGAAGGCAAAGCCTTACGCCAAATCCCAATGGCCTCCACTGTGATTCTCCTATGAAGGCCTGCCAGAGACTCTAAACAGCATATTTATCTGCCATTGATACCTCTAGCACTATCGGGTCTACTGGACCATATGGCCCAAGAGGCAGAGCAGCTTGTACAGCAGCCTGGACCTGTTGAAGGGCTCTTTCCTGTTCCAGGCCCCACTCAAAAGTAGCTGCCTTCCAAGTCACTTGATATATAGGTCGTAGTAACACACCCAGATGAGGAATGTGCTGCCTCCAGAATCCAAACCGGCCCACTAAGCATTGTGCTTCTTTCTTGATGGAGGGAGGGGCCAAGTGAAACAACTTATTCTTCACCTTAGAAGGAATGTCTCTGCATGCTCCACACCACTGAACTCCTAGAAATTTCACTGAGGTAGAGGGCCCCTGAAATTTGGTGGGATTTATTTCCCATCCTCTTATGCACATAGCTTTACCAACAAGTCCAGACTGTCTGCTACCTCCTGCTCACTGGATCCAATAATCATAACATCATCAATATAGTGGACCAGTGTGATATTTTGTGGAAAAGTCAGGCAATCGAGATCCCTTCGAACCAAGTTATGGCACAATGCTGGAGAGTTAATATACTCTTGAGGCTGGACAGTAAGGTATACTGTTGACCTTGCCAGCTGAAAGCAAATTTCTTCTGGTGGTCCCTATGAACTGGTATCAAAAAGAAAGCATTTGCCAAATCAATAGCTGTATACCAGGTACCAGGAGATATATTAATCTGCTCAAGTAAGGAAACTACATTTGTTACAGCAGCTGCAATTGGACTCACTACTTGATTACATTTTCAATAGTCAACTGTTATTCTCCATGACCTATCTGTCTTCTGCACAGGCCAAATAGGAGAGTTAAAGGGAGTTGTGATGGGAATCACCACCCCTGCATCTTCCAAATCCTTGATGGTAGCACTAATTTCTGCAATCCCTCCAGGGATGCAATACTGGTTTTGGTTCACTATTTTCCCCGACAGAAGCAATTCCGGTGGTTTCCATTTGGCCTTCCCAACCATAATAGCCCTCACTCCACAGGTCAGGGAACCAATTTGGGGATTCTGCTAGTTCCTAAGTATATCTATCCCAATTATACATTCTGGAACTGGGGAAATAACTATAGGATGAGTTTGGGGATCCACTGAACCCACTATCAGTCAGACTTCAGCCAAAATGCCATTTATCACCCAACCTCCATAAGCCCCTACTTTAACTGGAGGGCCACAATGCTTTTTAGGGTCTCCTGGAATCAGTGTCAACTCAGAACCAGTATCCAATAGGCCACAGAAAGTCTGATTATTTCCTTTCCCCCAATGTACAGTTACTCTAGTAAAAGGCTGCAGGTCCCTCTGGGGAAGGATGGGGGAAAGGCAAACAGCATAACCGTTTGGTACTATGACAAGGTCCTTCCTCAAGGGCACCCAGCCTTCTCTTCATTCAAGGGGTTCTGGGCCTGTAAACTGTCTCCAGTCTGAAAATTAGTTGACTGAGCGGGATTCTCTATTGCTACGATCCAATACTGACTTCCTGTCAATTGTCCTAGAGCTTTTCTGCTTATACAGGTCAAATAAAAACTTAGTAGGCTTCTTATGTATTTGGTTCCTTGGAACGCCATGATTGATTAGCCAGTACCACAGGTCCATTCGGGTCATGCCATTTTAAGTATTGTTTTGCCTTTGCTGCCCATTAAGTTAAGTATGCTCACCTTGTCTTTGGTAATTCAATACTGCCACCTGACCTGTACTCTAGGGTCCTGTTATACCTATTATATTTACATTTAATTTATGCAATTGAGCAGCAGCATCTCCAACTGTAAGATCCAGCATAAGAAAAAGAGCAAAAACAAAGCTCTTCAAACGTTCTGATGTCTCTCTCAGCACTTTCCATCTTATAAAATCAGTAAAAGGAATGTCCTCTGGGCCCTCCCCTTGTGGAGGATTTGGTTTTGTACTGCAAATACACTCAAGCATGCCAATTTGCCTGAAGCCTTACAATCCCTTCATCAACACTAAGCAAAGGGATATCAGGTACCTCCAGCTCTCTGTCAATAGGCCATCTTTTGAGAAATACCTCAGCCAACCAATCAAATAAACTTTTAACACCTTTTTGAACTGCATGAGCTTCCATATTAAACTTAAAATCCCCAGTCAGAGAGCCCATGTCAATAAACTCAGCCTGATCCAATTTTATGTTCCTTCCACCATTATTCCATACCCTTAAAATCCATTCCCAGACATATTCATTAGTCTTCTGGTTGAATGAATTAACAAATTCACTAAGTTCTTTAGTGGTGTAGCACACCTCCTCAGGGACCACACTTTCTATCTCTCCTCTAGGGGTCTGTTTAGCTTTGAATCTGGTTATAGGTCTAGAGGCAACAACATCTGGGCCCTAGGGCACATCAGCTTTGTCTTGCTGAATGGGATTAGCTTCCTCAATGGGATTAGTTTCCTCAGGCAAGGGTGGGG
Source organism: Nannospalax galili (assembly GCF_000622305.1). Classification (NCBI taxonomy): domain Eukaryota; kingdom Metazoa; phylum Chordata; class Mammalia; order Rodentia; family Spalacidae; genus Nannospalax; species Nannospalax galili. The sequence goes on from NW_008354421.1 coordinate 647,217, forward strand.
AGGGTGGGTGTGCTGAGGGTGGGGAGATTAATTCATCAGGTGAAGCAAATTCCTTAGAGTCTGAGGATTCAAAATCCTCAGCCTCCTCAGGCTTCTCCCACACATCTCCATTCCATGTGTCAGGATTCCAATCTTTTCCTACCAATGCCCTCACCTTTACTGCTGACACCTTTTGAGGCTGGAAACTAAATTTGTGTTGTAGGTCAGCCAAATGTATAATAAGGGCTCCAGCTTGATTTTCTGCAGCTTTCAATCTCTGACAGCTGGAGAGAAGATTCTCTTCCAGGGTACACTTGGAAACTCTTAAACTATTGATTCAAATCTGGAGCTTGTCAATTTTATCATGAAGCTCATTGTTTAGGCTTCATCACTTTATCCAGAGATGCTAGAAGTAACCAGTCAGCATCACTATTTTTCTTATTTTTCCACAAATTGTCAAATGTTTTATAGTCACTAAATTTCTCACTCTCCACAAGAAGCAAGTTAGAAGATTCAAATGTGTCTATGTCCATAATTGTTCCAAATAGGCTACACCATGGATTTTCAGTGCTCTCCATGCTATCTGAAGATCCTGAATTGGAGACCCTGATCCAGAGAGCCCATTAAAGAAATTCATCCTTTCAATTCTGTTTCTCTAGAACCACTCCTGGTACCACAATCTGTATTATTCAGGGTTCTCCAAAGAAACAGAACCAGTAGAATGAATATGAATATTTATATATATATATATATATATATAGAGAGAGAGAGAGAGAGAGAGAGAGAGAGAGGAGAGAGAGAGATTTATCAGCTTAGCTCACAGGATAGAGTCTGAGTAGTCCAACAATGGCTGCACCACACTGGACAGGCTGAGAATCCATAGTTGCTCAGTCCACGAGGCTGGATGTGTCAGTAGTCCCAATCAGGCACTGAAGGTCTGACAAATTCTGAAAGATCAGCTAGTCTTCAGTCTATAGCAGCAAGATGAACTCACCAGCAAGAGAGAAGGCAAGCAGCAAGAAGCCAGGTGTTCTCCTCTGCCATGGCCTTTTATAAGGGCTTCCATCAGAAGGTAACACCCACATTTAGGGCATCTTCCAGCTTCAGATGATCCAATTAAGAAGATCTCTCATTTCAATTAATCCTAAATCCAGTCAAGTTGACACCCAGGATTAGCCATCACACACTTGATCAGATTCATCAGAGTAATAGCCCCACTCTTAGGTACTAATTTTATGTGTTACTCTCTATTGTCTTTGCTATGACAAAGTGCCTGGCAAGAGCAACTTAAGAAGGGAACTGTATATTGGGGCCAATATTTGAGGATACGATCCATCATCATGGGAAAGGCATGGTGCAGAGAGCAGCTGATGTGGAGGAGGTAGGAGCATGAGGGAGTTGGTCACATTGTGTTCATGGTCAGGAAGAAGAAAGAGATGAATTCCAATGTTCCACTCACTTTTTCCATTTTATACAGCCTTGGACCCCTGCCCATGGTATGGTGCTATCCATGTGCAATTTGGCCTTCCTCTTTACTCAGTTAAACCTCTCTGAAAATATCCCCATAGACAAACCCAGAGGTGTGTATCATCTAGGTAATTCTAAATTCCGTCAAATTAGCAATCAAAATTAATCATCACAGAAGCCTACACAATAACCCCAAACCACAATTTGAATCTCCTTTGAACTTTATGTGAACTTTAATCTTTAAAAAATTTATTTTTATTGTATGTGTATAAGTGTCTTACCTACATGTATGTAAGTGTACCTATGTTGTGCAATGCCCACGGAGGCCAGAAGAGTGTATCAGATCACTTGAAACTGGAGTTATAGATGGTTTTTAGCCACCATGTGTGTGCTGGGAATTGAACCCATCTCTCCAGCCCTGTGTGTACTATAATCTTACCAGAACAGTAGATGCTCACAAACTCCACTGTTTATGCTTCATTCGGTATGTGGTCCCCCACCAACACTTTATGCTTTTAGCTTATCGCTGTTAAGGAATAACTGGTAGGAAAAACAACTCTGTGTGCCTCATTTCCCACTACCTTTCATTACTCTTTTCGGTAAATGATTGAAATACACAGGGTAGAAGCTAGAAAGAAGAAATGACACTGAAATTACGTCTGGTTGCTCATGTTTAGTAACTTCAGGTGCCTTTTTTCTACATTAGAAAAAATTATGGTTCAGATGAAAAGTGTAAAGTCTCCTGACTGTCAGAACTCTGCCCCTTGGGATATTTTTATGTAGTACTCAACTAAGTCTCTTTAAAGTCCCAATCTAGTACATTCACTGAAACTCCAAGGTTATGAGGAAATGTAAACTGTCCATGTCTTCTCACAAATTCTGATCAGTTATTGTGGATTTTAAGATGACAGTGGCCAGCATGCAGCACAGAGCCCTTTGAGAATGGGGCCCTTCTGAAGCTAGGACCTTTATTACTGTCAAAGTTTCACACCATAAAGCAGCCATTTGAGGAAAAAAAAATAATGACACAGCATGTAACAGCACCTCTTCCCAGGCTCCTACAAAAATAAACTGAATTACATTAATAAAAGGCAAGCATAATGCATGTTTCATGTTGCTCTGGAGTCCTCATAGGGAACTGAGGACCCAAAGAGAGAGTTAATGTCAATAACTTATATAGATATTTGGAACATAAACAGTATGAAACTTGTTATAGTAAAGGGATTTAGGTCAGAGTAGTTAATTGGATAAAGAAGTGAGTATAGGAAGATATGAGTTCATTCTACAAGGCTGGTTTGTAAATATTTCCTTTAGCTTTACCTTTGTATCCTTAGATATGAGTGTTACTTTTTTATATTTTTTTAAAATTATTTATTTAATAATCACATAATTAGAAGGATTTCATTACAACAGCATTGACATATTCAATAACAATTTCCTGAGCTAATATGCATCTCTTTCAACATTGACTGTAAATTTTTAGGTTTACAGTTGAATTAATAGTTATATAATATTCTACTCAGTATAAACCCTATAAGACACAACATTAAATGAGGTTTTAACCTTTAAAAATGATCTGCATTTATTATTAAAATACGGTTTCATACAGAAAAATTCATTTTTAATACAATTGACACTAAGATGTTTGCAAATGCATTTCTAATCTCTATATATCTGATTATTACTAGTCACAGTCAGTTACTTTCTGAGCTCCTTGGCATCTGAACATGCATATAAAATCATCAGGTAGATTTCAATGGTAATGTTTCTCACATCTACTAATTATTAAGAAGTAAATTTTTATGCTTCTTCCTCAAATATAACTCATTTTTATTTATTGATTTGTGTGTGTTTATATTTCATACAGAACATCCCAAACAATCTTATTCATCTATATACATACATCCCAAGTGGCACCTTCCCATAGCCCCCCTTCCCACTGGAGCTCATATACTTTGTCATCCCTGTTACTGTCCACTGTGTTGTTAGTGCCCCCAACCGTTCCCCAGAGCTTGTCAACCTGCTGAGTCTAGTAAACCTATCTAGAGTTCCTTGTATATATTTTTTTATTTTTCTTAGAAGAAGCCTATCATTACAGCTTCAAAATGTTCAATAACAGTTTCCAGAGCAAAGATACAGCTCTTACAAAAATGGCTATAAAAATTTTAGTTTCAATGTTGAATTAATACAGTTATACAATATTGAACTCAGTATAAGCCCTGTAAGACATAAAATTGAATGAGTTTTTAACCTTTAAAAGATCTCCATTTCATTTTAAAATATACAGTTTCTTACAGAAAGACTCAATTGTTTTTGCTACTAACACTGAGATGTTGGTGCATGCATCTCTAATCTGTATGAATCTGACTATTACTAGTCATAATTGGTTGTGCTCAGATCCTTGGCACCTGTGTATGTCTATAAAGTCATCAGGTAGATTTCAATGGTAGTGTTTATCACCTTTACTAATTAACATGATGTAAATTTTTATGCTTCCTCTTCAAATATACATTTTTTTAATTTGTTGATTTTGTGTGTGTGTATATCACACAGAACGTCTCAAACCATCTTATTCAACTAAACACCCAGTTCCCATAGCCTCCCTCCCCCCACTACAGCCCTTATACTCTGTTATCCCTGCTACTGTCCCCTGTGCTGTTGGCACCCCCAGCCATTCCCCACTACTTGTCCATCTGGTGAATCTAGTCAGCCTATCTAGAGGTCTTTGGTTTAGGAAGGTCAGCTGTTCCTCATCGAGCAGCAATCAGTTGTCAATATTCCTTTAGATAAGATTGGGGTCTGCTGTTCAATTTCCCAATTCTATGCTGGGTTACTATCTGGGAATCCCTTTGGCCACCCTGGCCAACAACTCAAAAGAAGGTATCTACTATCTGGCATTGTTGCTTGTTATGTAGCCTTTAGCTATACATATGGACTCTTAAAAATTATATTGGCCCCTTTAATCTTTGGTTATACTTTCCTTCTGGGTGTTTAAGGCCATACAATAGGCCCAGATAAAGCAATTCATTCTTACTCTTAAGGGGGTTTGAGGATCTGTTCCGTGGGGGTCACACAGGCTTGGGAGGAGCCCCTGGTTCCTTTCTTTTACCAGTTCCACCTATGTAAATATAAGTCAAAGGTCCTGCTCAACCATGGCTGACATCGCTTGGAAGCATGGAGGAAATGTTTCCCCTCTGTTTACTCTCCTCTTTGTAGACTGGACACTGGTTCAAATCCAAATTGAGGGTCTCCTTGGCCTACTTGATCAAGAGGACAGGTGACCCACTGCAATTATAGGACATTTTGAGAGACACTCATAGTCCCCTGGAACTAGTTGACCCAGGAGGTCAAGGAGCAAAAACTGTCCTTTATGGCCCTCTGACCAAATTATTATAGGCCTCAAAGTATGTCTGTTAAACATCCAAGAAGGTTAGTTCCAAAGGTCTGGTACTTGTAATTACTATGTGCCACGTACATAAATCTTGGGCAAAAACCAATTATTCTCAAATAAACCTTACCTAAGACATATATTTCTTGATCTGGTATGTATGATTTGTCAGTAGGTTGTTGGACTAATATGGTTCCCTTTAGTTTTTAAAACTAGCTAGACATTATTTATCTCTTGCATTGTATAACCCCTCCATCATGGTTTCCCCAATTAGGGTGGCCCCATTTTCTCCATTTCTCCCTTAATAATACCCTTCTCCTATGGTCCTACCTCTCTTGGACTTCTTTCCCTTTATCCCCTATGTTTCTTTCCTCCCCCCCTCCCTTAAACGAACCCAATTTTTATCCATATCTCCCTTATTAATGCCTGTTTCCTACTGTTCTTCTCTTTCAGGTTATTTCTTTTCCTTTACCTTTACCTCCCTGATTCCTTTCCATTATCCTGATTCCTGTAGCTATGTCTGGATACATACTCACTTATCAGGATTTGTTTCTAGGATCCACATATGAGGGAGAATGTATGTCAATTTTTTTTTTCTGAGTCTGTGTTACATCAGTTAGTATAACAGTTTCTAGTTCCATCCATTTACCGGCAAGTTTCATGACTTCATCTTTCTTTACTGCTGAATAAAACTCCATTGTATAAATGAACCATATTTTCTTTATCCACTCATCAATTGAGGGATACTTAGGTTGCTTCCATCTCTGAGCTATTACAAAAAGAGCAGTACCAAACATGAGTGTACAAGTGTGTCTACAATAGGATGAGTTCTTTGGGTATATGCCAAGGAGTGGTATAACTGGGTTAAATGGTACGTTCATTTGTAGTTTTTTAAGAGTTCTCCACACTGCTTTCCATAGGGGTTGAACAAGTTTGCAGCCCCACCAGCAGTGGATGAGTGTTCCCCTTTCCACACATCCTCTCCAACATTTGGTATCATTTGTTCTCTTGATCTTAGCCAGTGTGATTGGGATAAGATGAAATATTAAAGTGGTTTTAATTTTCATTTCCCTAATTATTAGTGATGTTGAACATCTTTTAAGATGCTTCCTAGGCATCTTTACTTCTTCTTTTGAGAACTCTCTGTTCAGCTCCTTAATTCATCTTTTAATTGGGTTACATCTTGTCTTGATTTTCTGTTTTTTGAGTTCATTATATATTCTGGATATTAAACCTCTGTCAGATGTTTCACTGGTGAAGATTTTCTCACATTCTGTAGGCTTTCTATTCATTTCCTTGGTAGCCTCCTTTGATGTACAGAAGCTTTTTAGTTTAATGAAGTCACATTTGTTGATTGTTGACCTCGTTCCTGAGCAATTGATGTCCAGTTTAGAAATTCTTACCTACACCTATATCTTTTAGGTTTTTCCCAATGTTTCCTTCTAACAGTTTCAGAGTTTAAGGCCTTACATTGAGGTCTTTGATCCATTTGGAATTGCTTTTGTGCAAGATGAAAGATAGAGGTTTAGTTTCATTCTTCTACAGGTGGACATCCAGTTTTGCCAGCACCATTTGCTGAACATGTTCTTTCCTCTGGTGAATGTTCTTGGCCCCTTTGTGGTTGAAATTGCATGTACTCATATTTGAGTCTTCAATTTTATTCCATTGATTGATGGGTCTATTTTTGTGCCAGTACCATGCTGTTTTTATGCCTATAGCTCTGTAATGCTTAAAATCTGGTATAGTAATCCCCCGGCATTGCGCTTAGTGCTCAGGCTTGCTTTGGCTATCCGAGGTCTTTGTGCTTCCATATAAAACTTAGGATGGTTTTTACCAATTCTGTGAAAAATGTCATGGGGATTTTGATTGGCATTGTATTGAATCTATAAAAGGCTTTTGGTAGGTTGGTCATTTTCACAATATTAATTCTTCCAATCCATGAGGATGGGAGGTCCTTCCATCTTCTGATGTCTTCTTCAATCTCTTTAATGATTTCAAATTTTCATTGTAGAGGTCTTTAATGTCTTTGGTCATTTTTATTCTCAGATATTTTATTTTATTTTTTGCAACTATTATGAAGGGGAGTGTTTCCATGTGCTCTTTTTCTGATTGCTTGTTATTGGTGTATAGAAAGAGTACAGACTTTCATAGGTTAATTTTGTAACCTGCCACTTTACTGAACGTGTTAATAATTTCTAGGAGTTTTCAGGTGGAATTTTTGGTGTCCCTTAGATATAATATCATATCATCTGCTAAACAAGGATAATTTGATCAATTCTTTTCAATTATTACTCCTTTAATTTCTGGCTCTTGTGTTATTGATCTTGCAGGAGTTTCAAGCACTATGTTAAAGAGAAGTGGAGATACTGGACAGCCTTGTCTGGTTCCTGATTTCAATGGGAATGCTTCTGGTTTTTCTCCATTTAGAATGATGTTGGCTGTGGGTTTGTTATATATGGCTTTAATTATGTTGGGGTATGTTCCCTCCAGTCCAATTCCCTCTAAGACTTTGGATGTAAATGCATGTTGAATTTTGTCAAAGGCCTTCTCTGCATCTATTGAAATGACATTGTAGTTCTTATCTTTGAGCCCATTTATATGATTTATGAAGTTTATTGACTTACATATTTTGAACCATCCTTGCATCTCTGGGATAAAGCCAACTTGATCAGGGTGGATGATTTTTTTGATGTGTGTCTGTATGTGGTTTGCAAGTCTCTTGTTGAGAATTTTTGCATCTATGTTCATTAAGGATATGGGTCTGTAGTTTTCTATTTTGTTGTATTTTTACCTGGTTTGGGTATTGCTTCAAGAACTCTCTGAATGGCTAGTTTGTGGAATGAATTCTTTCAGCCTATTCATGTCATGGAAGAGTTTTCTTTCCCCTTCAACTATAACATACATTTGGGTGGGTAAAGTATTCTGGGTTGGCATCTGTAATCATTTAGAATATGGGTCTGTTTAAGCTGTTAATCTCTTCTTGGTTTAGTTTTGGTGGTTCCCATGCCTTTAGATATCTGTCCATTTCTTTTAGGTTTCCAAATTTAGTGACATATAGGTTTTTAAAGTGGATGGAACTGGGTTGGTCTAGATGCAAAGGATCAGGAAGCAGTGGCAGTTCCCCCGGCGTCTGGGGCACCAAGACAAAGAAAGGGAGAGCATAGGCTAGGAGGAAAGATAGGTGAGGGAGATGGGAGGGTGAATGAGGCTGGGGGAGTCAAGGTGCGGAGGATGCAATGGACTTACCCAGGAGAGAGGCCTCCAGTAGTGCAGGCCCAGGGAAGCAGAGGGAGGTGAGGGTGGGACCAGGCGCAGAAGGCTCCTGGGGATCTTGAGAAGGAACTGAGTCTGTCTGGATGCAAGGGATCAGGAAGCAGTGGTGGCCCCAGGCTAAGAGTCAGCCCGGCATCCAGAAAAGAGGCTGGCAGGCGGTATATCCCAGGGAAGCAGAGCATAAAAGTGTTATTTTAAATGTTATCTCCTGCTTTAAGAAATAGCACAAATGTCATCAAAATCTTACTACACCTAAAGTTCAACAGGCCAGAACAACATATTTTATGTGGTATGTTCTTAATTTCTTCAATTCCTTCTTGGGAGCTATAGTTTCTATAAGCCATAGAAGAATGATGACCTGTAAGAATGTCTACTAGATATTAGAGTTTTTTCAGTTTTTCTACCAGTGCCAAGTTTCAGAGAGCCAAGTTTCAGAGCAGGCAAAAATTGCACCATAGCAATATTACTAACTACTTCTAATTTGATCTTTATTAAATGTCTGTTCCACATTAAAAATTGTATGAAAGAATGTTGCTTACCAGCCTATCCTGCAGCCTTGACCTATGAACATAATGCCTTCAGCACTGTGGTAGTTCGATTGAGAAGGGTGGTTGACCACTTAGTCCTCAGTTGATGCTGTCTTTTGTGGAGGTTTAGAAGGTTCTGCCTTTCTGGAAGAAGTAGGTCATTCTGGGGTGGGCTTTGGGAGTCCATAGACTTGTCCCACTTATGGTTGGCTCTTCAGTTTCCCATTTGCTGTTGGAAATGTGAGCGCTCACCTTTTGTCTCCCAGCCAGCATGCCTACTGGTTGCTGTCCTGTTTCCCTGCCATAGTGCACTCATCTTCTGGAACCATAAGCCCAAAGAAACCCCTCTATAAGTTGGTTTGGTAGTGGTATTTTATCACAGCAACAGAAAAGTAACTTATATAAACACCCATATGGCTGTTTCCTCTTATTATAAATCTATTTTCATAGGAATTATTACCTGATTGAAAAGAAAACCAAGATACAAACTTTATCTGTAGAATAATTTGATTTTATAAAAGCTGGAATGAAAATACTCAAAAATTCAGAAGTCTATTTTATTTAATTTTATATATTTTCCATACAGAGTTTGCAACTGTTTTAATGTAAAAAGGTGCTGGTTTTTTTCTGTAGAGGCAGTATGGTAAATCATGATCACTGTCTTGGCCATCTCCAGACTTTGATGGTTGTGTTGTTCTTGCTCAGAAACATGCAGCAGTGCTTAAGAGCAATAACCAAGACTCACACTTGGAATGTAGTCTATGTTTTTAAATTGTTTAAGCCTCAAAAGTCAACTGGCCATGGTAAAATACACTTGTATACAAGGCAGATTAGAAAGCCACCTTTCTTGTAAAGAGAAGCTGGAATAAAATTTAAAATAATAGATTATTCATCCCGCTGCCCCAACTATAGGAAGAACTCAGTAAGCATTTCGTGAACTGCTTCAAGTTTTTCAAGGTATTCTCTATGGGCATTTGATTAGTCACACAGATTCTCTGAACACATTAGAGTTGGAACACAAGGGAATTCTATTTCCTTGTTTCCATCCTAGGTCTATTCTTACAATATTTACATACTTTTTATGTAACTTGAAGATTTTGAAATCTCTTCATAAAGCACACATTCACGTCTTCATCAAACCCCTTAAAAGAATTTAAAACATAAAATGAAATCATATTCAAGTGAAGGAGAAGTGATTTCTTTAGAACTCATTGCTGAAGACTCAATAGCTAAACAAACCGGGGACTTTTAAATTCACCCCCCCCATGCAATTTTCAAGAGACTTCTTTTGTTCTAAAATTAAGCCTCTTGTTCTTTGAACATTGACCAGTTGTGGATCTCTTATTAATTTCCATCTATTTGAAAAGTAAGTTTCTTTTATAAGGGTTAAAATATGCAATATGTGTAAGAAGATAAAAACTTAGAGGGCAGTTTATTACTATGTCCATTTAGCAGAATAATAGCATTGGATTCCTATTTAAGGCCTATGATCCAGCCAGCCACAGAGTTTTGTCCCATTTAATGGTACCATGTATGAGTTCCATCTCGTAAAGCAGGCTTTAAGTTCAATGAGAAAGCAGTTTGCTACTTTTTTAATGTTCGTGCCACTTTTGCACCAGTGAGCATATCTGACTACATCAATCTTTATGGTAGCTCACAGGGTTCACAGATAGGTAAGACTGCTGATGACTTTTTTCTGCCAGCAATGTGCATAGCACCTTCCAGAACTGAAAGCTATCCAGTAGGCATGAAGCTTCCAGGTAAGTACCTTATTGATTTCTATATGGCCTATGACTTAAGTATGTGGGCGTCAGTATGCATAGAATAAGAAACTGTACAGTGCTCAACTCTAAATGGGATATTTACATCATGCCCTCTACCCCCTCAGGGATCACTGCAGACAGAAAGATTATAAGAGTGAGACATAGTAGAAGTCTGCAGCAAAAATGTTATGCATGACAGGGCCACTATACAAATGAACTCAAAGCAGGTATGACTGCATGCACAAGATCCAGGAAGCCAAAATACCAGCATAAATGGAGGAGTACTTCATGAAGTCCTACCTCTAGCTTAAGGAGCTATTGGAAATTGATGGCTTCTAGGTAGTGAAGAGTCACCTTCCTTCAGGAATGCAACACCTGAGAACCTGCAATAGATTGTCTTATATACTATGCATATACAGGTGACACTAAGTGAACTCAATGGGTTAAAAAAAAGAATACACAAAGTTGGGGGGAAGATGTGGAAGAGGATTTGGAGAGGAAGGAGTGGGTGGATTTTATCAAAACACATTATATACATATAAGAAATTATAAAATTTGTGGGGGTCTTTTTGAGACAGGGTCTCCCTGTAGCCACAGCTTTTCTGGATTTGCTATGGAGACCAGGCTGACCTCCAACTCATAGAGATCTACCTGCCTCTGCCTCCTGAGTGCCAGGCATGTACCAACACACCTGGATGAAATTATCAATTTTTTAAGAAATTAATTGGGCATCATCTCTTTGCAATATTGCTCAGATCTTCTGATCCAAAAGCCTGATGGATAACAGGGATAGTGATGGTTAATCTCAATTACCTACTTGATGAGATCACGATTCCTCCATGAGATGGGCCTGTACGATATGCTTGTTGAGGACTATCTTGACAAGGTTAACTGAGGTGGGAAGACCTGCCCATTGTAAATGGAATCATTGCCTGGTATGATATTTTCAACTAGATAAAAAGAACCTGTAATTGTTAAAAAAGCGATCAGTACCACTGAAGGGAAATCTCCCATTCTTCATTAGGACAATAACAAACATCCTGAGGGTAAAACTTCACGCATCAGAGGGTCCATCTTCTGATCTACGTTCACTGGAAAGAAGAAAGTCTAAAATGAAGGAGCTCCCTGATCCTCAATGGCAACTGTCCAGACATGTGTTTCCAGATAGGTAGCATACAGAAGCTGATGCAGCTGTGGTCCAAAGAGGCCAGGTTCCATCTTGAGCTAGCAACAGAACTTGGCAGCATCATTTACATGGTACTGATTTTTCAGACACGGAAGATGCAAGAATGAGGAGGTCCAGGCCAGGCAAGGCAGGACAGAGTCCGAATCCCTACAAGGAAGCCTAGAGAGGCTGTGAAGGTGAAGGTTAAGTCTAAGTTGTAATTGAGGCAACAGGATGTTGAAAATATCAGAACCACGGGGCATTTGAGAAGGAAACCTGCAGGCATGGAATGGAGCCAGGAGAATGGAGTGAGGCTGTAGGCTGAAGTGCTATAGGAATGAGGCTACCAAAGCCTTTTGGGTACCCATCAATCTCAACAGGAGTTCCTGATGCTGGCTGTGGAACAACAGTTTGGTGTTTGCCCTGCTGGTCTTGTTTTGGTTCAATCATTCATTGCTGTGCCATTATTCTTCCGTTGTGGAATGAACGTTTATTTTGTGCTATTGGAAGTATGTTACATGACTTTTTATCATATAGGAGCTCACAGTTAAGAGATTGCTTTACATCTCTGATGAGTCATGGACTTTGGAATTGCTAAAGACTATGGGCACCATTGAAGTTGGATTGTATTTTACATTATGAGCTGAGACTTTGGGAATAAATGGTAGAAAGTTATGCCCCAAAGAGGTGTTGTTTGGGTGTCAGGTTGACAAGTGGTGTGAAAATCAAACAGCATCCAATCCCCTCCTCCCATGGTCCTTGTGACAACCTGAGAAAGGAATTCTCCAAACCCTGATTTGAAGAATCTTAACGAGTTTATTGGACTTGCTAACTGAGCCTGTGGTACGGGTTTACTTACAGAAAAGCAGGTGCCCCTCCCCCTTCACAACTTGTGTTCGAAAGTCCACACCCAAACATAAATCCCATGGTTCTGGACAGCCTCAAAAAATGGCAAGAGACCAGTCTCATGGTTTTCCCAGGTTTATACACTTAGCCCCTCCACTGTAAGCAGCGATGGCCAACTGATTGGCTGGAAGAGGGAAGGGGAGTGATTCCTTTGCAGACCATGGGAAGGAGGCAGGTCCATGGCTTCTCATCACAGGGTCAGAGAAACATCCGGGTCACAGGGTGGAATTGTGACGACTAATTTTGATGATTAATCTAACTTGAGTAGACCCAGAATCAATAAGAGATAAGCTGATGGGTACACCTATGAGGGATTTCCTTCATCAGGTTATTTGAAATGGTAAAACCTGCCCGGACACTTTCTGGTGCCAGCCTAGATAAAAAGTCCATGGGAAGCCTTTGCTTCTTGCTTCATGGCTTTCGTCTCTCTCTGGCAAGTTCTATCCTGTTGCTGCTGTCACTGTCATTACATTCTTTCACTAATACCAGAATCCAGCTTCTTCAGGCTTCCAAAGTGAACTGAAGACTAGTGTTTCTCCAGGAATCCTCCAGACCCTCTGTGCCAGGTTGAGACTGCCAAGGAATCTAGCCTCATGGACTGAGTAAATACCGGATTCTCCATTTCTCCAGTGTGAAGACAGGCATTGTTGAACTCTCTAAACTTGATCCTGTAAGTCAATTGAATAAACCCCCTTTTAATAAATACTCATTCCCTTGACCTGTTCTTTTAGAGATCCTAAATAATACAGGTAGTATAACTAAACTCAAAGACCGGGAACTAATGATTGTCTTCAGGAGAGGATCCAAAGCTAGGTGGCTGAACAGCATTCTAACATGGAGCTTTTATGCACAAAGAATGAGCCTGATTGGCTTGGTCCATATGTAAATTAGGGAACATGTTAGGGTGTTCTTGAATCAATGAATATGTGGAGAAAGGTTTTGATTGGTTAAAAGACATCTAAAGGCGTATTGACAACTGATTGCTGCTAGAAGAGGAACAGCTGACCCTCCTAAGAAAAGACCTGTAGATAGGCTGACTAGATTCACCAGAAGGGCAAGTAGGCAGGATTGGCTGGGGTGCCAACAACACAGCAGACAGTAGCAGGGATATGAGAGTATAAGGGCTCTAGTGGGGGGAGGGAGGCTATGGGAGGGTGCCATCTGGGAAGTGGGTGTATAGTCGAATAAGATGGTTTAGGATGTTCTTTGTGATACACACACACACAAAAAAAAAAAAAAATCAACAAATTTTTTAAAATGTATTATATTTGAGGAGGAAGCCTGTAAATTTACATCATGCTAATTAGTAGAGGTGATAAACAGTATCATTGAAATCTACCCAGTGACTTCACAGACATACACAGGCACCATGTATCCAAGTGCAACTGAGTATGACTAGTAGTAATCAGATACATACAGATTAGAGATGCATGTGCCAACATATTAGTGTTAGTAGCAAAAAGAATGAGTCTTTCTGCTAAGAACAATATATTCTAAAATGAAATGGAGATCTTTT
>NW_008354421.1:661397-700784 GCF_000622305.1 Nannospalax galili
TATATCCATGCTCCGATACCAAGGAGCTCAGAAAGTAACCGACTGTCACTAGTAATAATCAAATATATAGAGATTAGAAACGCATGTGTGAACAATGTCAATTGCATTGAAAATGAATTTTTCTGTATGAAGCTGTATATTTTAATAATGAAATAGAGATCTTTTTAAAAGGTTAAAACCTCATTTAATTTTATGTCTTAATAGAGTTTATACTGAGTACAATATTGTATAACTGTAATAATTCAACTGTAAACCTAAAAATTTACAGCCAAGTTTGAAAAAGATACATCTCATCTCAGAAAACTGTTAATGAATATGTCAATGCTGTTGTATTGAAAAGCTTCTTATAAGTATGTGATTTTAAATAAATAATTAACTGGGGGGAAAAAATCAGAGTGGAAGATCACAAAGTCAGGAAAAAACTGTCAGTGAGAAAAAAATTCACCAGAAAGTTCCAAGGAGACAAAGAGCCAGGAAGTAAAAAGACAGCACAGTCTCACTATGTAGTCTGGCCTGGACTAGATGTTTAGACCAGGCCAGCCTCAAATTCACAAAGATCTGTTTGCTTCTGCCTCTTGAGTCCTAGAATCAACACCATGTGCCACCCCACCCAGTTCAAGTGAGGTTTTTACATGTGCAGCTTCTGGGTCTAGCTGTTGGATTCACTAACTGTAAAGTTCACCAAAACAGTTTTGCCAGATAGTAGATGTATTCTCTTAGGGCCTGTAACACTTACTAATTATGCATAGAAAGAAAGGACTACTTTTTTTCCTAACCACTGTTATTGGTATCTAGTGGCAGACAAGTTTCTAGCCTTACCTGCAGTCTAGTGGAAAAGAGGACAAAAGACAAGTCTTCCAGGCTGCGACCTTCCCACACTATTCTCCAGACCCTTTCCATCTCAACTGCTCAGTCTCCTAACACCTACAGAGCATAGAAGAGCCTCTATAAATTCGTATAAATTTGCTTAAGTAGTATTAATCTGAAACATTTTGATGTACTATTGGTGGAAATCTTATAAGAGGTAAGGTCAGTTCCAAATTATGACACTATCCATAAAAAGTTAATATATAACAAGTTGAACACATTTTATATTTGTTATATGTTGTCTGCCACTATTGAGAATTCTTTCATTCTTTTACATATGACAATCACAAGGTTTTTGTTGTTGTTTGCTGTTGCTTTGGTATTTATTTATGTATTTATTGGCAGTTCTGGGATTCAAATCCAGGGCTTTGTACCTGCCCTATGAATGACCTACCACTGAGTCACATGACCAGTTCTTCGATTTAACTCCTAATTTTTTTCATTGGTAATCTTATTGTTTATGGTACTGGGTTATGTAAGGACATTTTCATGCACGTGTGCGATGTATTTTTCACATGTTCCCTCCCTGCTAGCCTGGTCTTCTATGTCTTTCCCCTCCTCCCCTCTGTTAGTACCCTTCTGTTGCACTGGCTTGTTCTAGGAGATATGAACAGACAACCATTCACCCAAGATGAGCACCAATAACAGATTAAAGTACAATTTCACCAAAGTACAACTTGGTGAGATTAATGAGTTAATGGACTTGCTTACACAGCATGGGATTATTCACAGGAGCATGGGCGACTACCAAATACCTGCATCAATGAAAACTTTCAATTAACTTTTCTTGTTTCAACATTTTATTTTTTTTAATTTTATGTGTATGAGTGTATTGTTTGCATGTACGTAAGTACACCTATGTCATACAATGCCCACAGGGGTCAGAAGAAGGTATCGGATTTCCTGAAACTGGAGTTATGGACAGTTGTTAGCTGCATGTGGGTGCTGGAATTCTTCTAGTTTCATTTGGTGCATCCATACATCATCTTATGTATATAAAATCTAGGAACCACAAATAGAGGAAATGTGATATTCATCTTTCTGAGACTGACTTAATTTACTTACTATGATTACTACAGTTGTATCTATTTTCTTGTAAATAACATAACCTCATTCCTCTTTATGGATGTAAATAATTTCACTTATATATATATATATATATGAACATACTTTATGCATATTTCTTATACATTCCTCTTTGATGAAAACATAAGTTGGTTCAATAACCTAGCTATTGTAAATAGTATTTCAGTAGACATTTTTACGCAAGTGTCTCTATGACATGGTATGTTGGAGTCCTTTAAGTAAGTACTCAAGAGTGGTATAGTTGTGTTATGTGGTCATGTTGATTTTTTGTAATGTTTGAAAATCACCAATTTTCCTTCCCATTTCCTAATGGACCCACATCTCTATTTCAGCCACTGAACATGAGTAAATGTAAATTGAGCAATAGGGACTTTGTGATGTGGGACTGGAAAGAATGGGTGGAAACTGTCATAGAACCTGGAGGAGGGAGTGGCATCTTGGTGCATGGAGACATAATTTAATTGTTCTATTGCTTTGATAACCTGACTGAATCATGAAGTTGAGCATGGATGGGAGGAAAATCAAATTATCATATGGAATTATCTTTGTTAAATATAATAATTAATAATAATAGAAAAGAACATACAAGTACAGCTGTCAGTCCAGAAAAGGAAATCTGACACAAAATTCCCTTTAGAAAATGAGACTTATTAGAAGAAAGTGCCTGGAGACCATGACCTCAAAGTAGAAGGGAAGCATTAGAGAGAAACAATAAAATATATAGAAATCTAAACATGATGGGAGCCTTAATGAGAAGCTTTCCTCTAAAATCCGGGTGTGGTGGCACACACCTTTAATCCCAGCACTCGGGAGGCAGAGGCAGGCAGATCTCTGTGAGTTCAAGGCCAGCCTGGTCTAATAGGGAGTTCCAGAACAGCTGGGGCTGCAGGGAGACCCTGTCTCAAAAAGACCCTCCCCAAAAATCTGGAGAGGAGTTTTATTAAGAGTGAGAAATGAGAGGGAGGGAGGGAGGGAGATAGGGAGGGAGAGAAGAGGGAGGGAGAGAGAAAATCTTCTTGTTTCAGAAGACTGATGGTAGAGAGAAGACAGAAGAGCTGTCTTCAGAGAAAATCCACAGAACAGTGCCCTGAGCAATACCTTTGTGGAGCTGACAGGAAGTTTCATATCACTGATTAACTTCAACATGTTATATGTGGCAAAGACCATGAAATAGTCAAGTGCTGTAAACTAAGAGCTGTCAATCACTCTACAGACTGCTTCCAAACTCTGTGATGGTAGAGAGAAGACAGAAGAGCTGTCTTCAGAGAAAATCCACAGAACAGTGCCCTGAGCAATACCTTTGTGGAGCTGACAGGAAGTTTCATATCACTGATTAACTTCAACATGTTATATGTGGCAAAGACCATGAAATAGTCAAGTGCTGTAAACTAAGAGCTGTCAATCACTCTACAGACTGCTTCCAAACTCTGTCCCAGAGAGAGTTGCAGGGAGGTGTGGCCTGATCTCTTCAAGGTCTGGCCTTTTAAGAGTGATCACTGTCTTAAAGAGTCAAGATCACATTCTAACAATCTTGTTTAAATGTGTGACCAGCAACTTCAATGAGTTCTTAATACAGAATTTTCTTAAACCATGTGCTCATCCACTTAGCTATCAATATTTTTTTTTTCTTTTCTAGACTCCTATGTCTTCTTCTCATAAACCCTTTCAGGTAAATTATTTTATTTCCAAGGATAAAACATAAGTAACCAAGAGACACTGTTCACCCATCACTCCCTTCCTCACACTTATTACAGTGCCCTCTAGGCTGCAGCTAATGGCCAAGTTCTCAGTTCCCCTTTAAAACAAATATAAAGCTGTACTGTCTGCAGCCTTTTACATGAAATCTCCCTCCTCTCATCCTATTCAAGACCCATTACAATCAAATTTTTTATTTTCTTACTATCTCAATGACCTCCGTGTTGCTAGGTCCAGTAATTATATTTCTGTTCTTTCTGTGATTTTTCATTTGCTAACTATTATGCCCCAGGTTTTTTTCATCTTTATGTTTCTATGTCCTTTTCTGCCTTTGATCTAAACATTTGGCGCTTGAATTTTTTTTTCTTTCTTCCATTTTCTCTAAAAGCTTACTTAATTTTTCTCCAAGTTCTCTAAGTTTTCTGTTTATTACATTTAATTATATTAATGTATGTTTTACTGAGTTTTTGTTCATTTAATATAGTAGGTCATAATCAAATTTAGACACCCCCCATCCCATCCATGTCCTCCATGTCCTCCCCCTCATCAGATTGCAGACATTCTGTCATATACGTTAAGTCCTACCTGGTCAAGCATTTGTACTCAGATGTCCCTCCATGCAAGTTTATCCACTGGAGTCTAGTCAGCCTATCTGGACTCACTCACTTAAAGAAGAGCTACTCTCCCTCACCAAAGCCATTGGTGGATGAGGTTTAATATAGGTTTTCTATCCAGGGACACACACTCTGTAGTCTCTTATTCCCTTCTATGTGCATCACACTCTGTTATATGAGGAAGCCTCACTGGTGACAGTTGAGGGATGTATTAGTATTCTCTTCACCCCCATTCCACTATGTTCCATAATCCTTAGGTGTAGTGGTTCCAAGGTAGATGTGTCACTTAGGGCTGGGCATTTCTCAGATATATATTCTCTGTGTGTGGCAAACTGAAGAAGTCTGTAATACCCTTCATCTTTTGCAAAAAGAAGCTTCTCTGATGAGTGCTGTATACTATACTTGCCAGTAAATATAAGGATCCATATTTAGCATACAGTAAGAAATTTCATTTGTCTAGAGATATGAAAAAGATACGGTTTCCTCTAGGATCTATGACCTCTTCAGCCATGTGTATTTTGCTATATTTAGAGTGAGTGCCACACATGAATTCCCTCCCAGTGAGAGGGCCCTAAGTTCAATTGTACCAATAGAGGTGGTTTGCTGTGCCATTCATTTTGTTATTAGGCTTTACGGTTGGGTTGGATCGTTGACTGATTTTCTCCCTTGCATAGTATCCTCTACAACTATGAGAGCTAGTCTTCAGCAAGGAGGATTCCAGGTCAGTTCCAGCTCCATTGTTCCAAGTCCTGTGTCTGTAGTACCTCCTTTCTTTAGCAGTAGGGTTTTACCTTCAAGTTCTGGGAGGTAATCAAGGGCTGTGGTAATAGCCTGTGATTTTTTTGGAGTCTCATGTACTACCCTGATCAACAACTCGAAGAGAGGTTTCTCCTGTCTGGCGTGGTGTTTTTTGTTATATAGGCTTCAGGTATGCACATGCACTCATGTTCAGATATTGTATGTGTAGGTATCAGGGGGTTTGCACTCCACCTAAGCTTTATTTACCTCCTCTCTCTCTCTCCCTGTCTCACCTCCCTCCTCTCTCCCCAGTTTAAGTACCCCCATATGCCCCATTTTCCCCCTTGTAATACCTGTCTCATATTATCACCCCTCTCTTATGTTCCTTCTATCCCTTTATCCCCAAAGGTCCTTGTATGTCCTTCCCTCCTCCCTTCCCAGTTGGATACTCCCATTTTCCAAACTTCCCCCATGGTAGCACCTGTTTCCTATTAGTCCCTCTCTCAGGCTTTCTTTCCCTTTCCATTTTCCTGGGTCCTGCTATTACATCAGGATGTATATTCACATATAAAGGATTGGTGCTACAATCTGCAAATGATAGGGAACATGTGTCACGTTTTTCTGTGTTACTTCACTTAGTATAAAAAATTCTACTTCCATCCATTTACCTGCAAATTTCATGATTTTGTCTTTCCTTACAACTGAATAAATCCCTGTTTTGTAAACGTACCACATTTTCATTATCCATTCATCAGTTGAGGGATATTTACATTGTTTCCATTTCTTAGCTATTCTGAAAAGCAGCAACATCAATGAATGTACAAGTATCTCTACAGTAGGATGAGTCTTTGGGTTTATGGCAAGGAGTGATATAACTGGATCATATGGTAGTTTCATTTTTAGTTTTTTAAGAGTTCTCACACTGTTTCCATAATGGTTGCATGAGTTTGAAATCCTGCTATCAGTGAATGAGCGTTCCCCTTTCTCACCATCCTCACCAGCATTTTCTTCTTTTGTTCTCTGTCTTAGCCAGTCTGCCTGGGGAAAGATAAAATCTTAAAATGGCTTTGGTTTGCATTTATCTAAGTACTAAGGACACTGAGCACTCTTTAAGGGGTTACTTAGATATTTTTATTTCTTCATTTGAGAATTCCCTGTTCAGGTCCTTAGCCTATTTTTTATTGGGTCTTTTATTTTATTTGTTTTTTGAGTTCTTTGTATATTTCAGATATTGAGTCCTCTGCCAGATGTATAGCAAGTGAAGATTTTCTCCCACTCAGTGGGTTTCTCTTCATTTCCTCAGTTGTTTCTTTTGCTATACAGAAGCTTTTTAGTTTAATGAGGTCTCACTTCTTGATTGATTATTGACTTTAATGCCTGAGAACTGATGCCCAATTTAGGAAGTTCTTTCCTACACCTACCTATATCTTGTAGGGTACTTACTGCCTATGTTTTCTTCTAGCAATTTCAGAGTTTCAGATTTTATATTGAGAGCTTTGTTCCATTTGGAGTTGACTTTTGTGTAGGGTGAAAGATAAGGGTTCATTTTCATTCTTCTACAGGTGGAAATCCAATTTTGCCAGCACCATTTATTGAAGATGCTGTCTTTCCTCCATTGTGTTCTTGATACCTTTGTCAAATACCAGGTGGCTTAAATTGCATGCACTTATGCTTGGGTCTTCTATTATAGCCCATTGATCTACGTGTCATTTCTATGCCAGTACCATGCTGGTTTTCGGGGCGGGGGGGGAGTTGGTCTTTTTACTGAAAATTGCTTTGGCAATCAGGGGTCTTTTATGAAGCCATACAAATTTTAGGACCCTTTTTCTAGCTCTGTGAAGAATGCCAAAGAGATTTTGATTGGCATTGCATTGAATCTATAGATTGCTTTTGGTTGGATGGACATTTTCACAATATTAATTGCACCAATCCATGGACATGGGAGCTCCATCCATGTCCTGGTGTCTTTCTCTATACCTTTCTTTTAAGTTTTAATTTTTTCATTGTAAAGATCTTTAATGTCTTTGGTTAGGTTTATTCCTAAATATTTTTTTGCATTTATTGTGAATGGGATAGTTTCCATGTGCTCTTTCACTGATTGCTTGTTATTGGTATAGAGATAGGCTACTGATTTTTGTAAACTGATTTGTAACCTGCTACTTTGCTGAAAGTATTGATCATTTACAATGGTTTTCTGGTGGAATTCTTGGGATCTCTTACATATATCATATTGTCTGAAAATAGTGATAATTTGACCTCTTCTTTTCCAATTATATTCCTTTAATTTCCTTCTCTTGTCTTATTACTCTAGCAAGAGTTTCAAGCATTCTGTTGAAAAGGACTGGAGATAGTGGCCAGCCTTTTCTGGTTCCTGATTTTAATGGGAATGCTTCCAGTTTTTCTCCATTTAGAATGATGTTGGCTATGCATTTGTTATATAAAGCTTTTAAAAATATTTTTACTTTATGTGTATGAGTGTATTGCTTGCACGTATGTGAGTGCACCCATGTCATGCAATGCTGTGGGAGTCAGAAGAGGGCTTTGGATTCCCCTGGTACTAGAGTTAAGAACAGTTCATAGCTACCATGTGGGTGCTAGGAATTGAACCCAGCTCCTCTGCAAGAGCAATCAGTGCTCTTAACCACTGAGCCATCTCTCCAGCCCCTATATACAGCCTTAATTATGCTGAGGTATGCTCCTTCCACTCCAATCCCCATAAATCCATGTTGGATTTTGTCAAAGACCTTTTCGGCATCTATTGAAATGACCTTGTTTTTTCCTTATGCCCTTTTATGTGATTTATTACATTTATTATGTATGTTGAACCACCTTTGCATCTCTGGAATAAAGCCGATTTGATCATGGTGGATAATCTTTCTGATGTGTGTCAGTACTCAGTCTGTGGGTATTTTGTTGAGAAACTTTGCGTCTATGTTCATTAAGGATATGGGCCTATAGTTTTCTTTTTTGTTGTGTCTTTACCTGGTTTTGGTATTAGAGTGATACTGGCCTCATAAAAATAGTTTGGGAGATCTCCCTCTGTTTCTATCTTTCTGAATACTTTAAAAATAATGGACCTAGATCTTCTTTGAGTGTCTGGTTGAATTCTACTGTGAATCCATCTGGACATGGGCTTTTTTTAGTTGAGAGGTTTTGTATTTCTGTTTCAATTTCCTTACTTGTTATGGGTCTGTTTAAGCTGTTGATCTCTTCTTGATTTAACTTTGGTGGTGGCCATGAGTTTAGAAATTCATCCATTTCTATTTTCAAATTTAATAGAGTATAGGTTTATAAAGTATCCCCTTATAATGTTCTGGATTTTGGGGGGTGTCTGTTGTGATCTTTCCCCTCTGATTTTCTTAATTTGGATTTGCTCTTTCTTTTGGTTCACAAGGCTAAGGGTCTGCCTGTCTTGTTTAACTTTTCAAAGGAACCAGCTCCTAGATTGTTTTCTGTATTGTTTTCTTTGTTTTTGATTCATTAATTTCTTCTCTGATTCTTTTGTCATTTCGTCTTGTTGGGGGTGGTTTGTTCTTGCCTTTCCAGGGTCTTGAGTTATATTGTTAACATATTTATATGTGCTCTTTCTGAGTTTTTGATGTAGGCAGTTAGACCTATAAACTTCCCTCTTAGGATTGCTTTTAAAGTAATCGAGAGGTTTGTTTGTGTTATATAATCATTTTTTTTCATTTAGTTCAAAAAATGCTTCTATTTCTTCATTAATTTCTTCTTTGATCTATTCATCTTTCAGGAGTGTGTTGTTTAATTTCTGTGAGTTTGTTACTAGAGCTTCTTTTGCTGTCGATTTTCAACTTTATTGCATTGTGGTATGACAGAATGCACAGAATTATTCCTATTTTTTGTATTTGCTGAAGCTTGTTTCGAACCCCAGTATATGGTAAATTTTAGAGAAACTTGAATGGGCTGCTGGGTAGAAAGTGTATTTTTTGGTGTTTGGGTGGAATATTCTGTATATGCCTGTTAGCTCCGTTAATGTAAGATGTCATTTAATTCAGATGTCTCTCTCTTTATTCTTCGTCCAGTTTACCTATCTATTGGAGATAGTAAGGTGTTGAAGACATCTACTATTATAGTTGGAATTAATCTGTATTTTATAGTCCTATAGTACTATTTTTATGAAGTTGGGCGCTCCAGAGTTTGATACATATATGTCATGATCATGATATCTTCTTGATCAATTTTTCCTTTCATTAGAATGAAGTGACCCTCTTTATCACTTCCTGTTGATTTTAATTTGAAGTCTATTTTGTCAGATATTAGAATTGCAACCCATGCTTGTTTCTTAGTGCCATCTGCTTGGAATATTTTTTTCACCGTAAGGTACTGCCTACCTTAAAGGTGAAATGAGATTCTCGAAGACAACAAAAAGATGGATTTTCTTTTTTTTTTTTTTTTGATTTTTTAAATTTTGTTTCTTTTAAAAAAATATATTTTATTATTTTTGTTTTATATGTATGAGTGTATTGTCTGCATGTGTATGAGTGTACCCATGTCATGCAATGCCTTGGAGGTCAGAAGAGGGCGTTGGATTCCCCTGGAACTGGGATGGTTCATAGCCACTATGTGGATGCTGGGAATGGAACACGGGTCCTCTGCAAGAGTGGTCAGTGCTCTTAAGTGCTTAGCCATCTCTCCAGCCTGGATTTTGTTTCTTAATCCATTCCACTAGTTTGTGTCCTTTGAATGGAGAGTTGAGGCCATTGATATTTAGAGGTATTATTGAAAGATGTGTAGTGGTTATAATTTGTGTTCTTGGTCCCATTTTATGTTTCCATAATTATATTTTCCTTCATTTCCTTTCTGAGTATGCTTTGCGTACTCTCTGTAGGCCTGATTTGGTGGACATAAATTCCTTCAGAGGCCTATTCGTGTCATGGAAAATTTTCCATTCCCCTTCCACTGGGAAAAGTATTCTGGGTGGGCATCCATGGTCATTTAGAACTTGAAATGCTTTGGTCCAGGCTCTTCTGGCTTTCATAATTTGCAATAAAAAGTCAGCTGTAATTCTGATGGGCTTTCCTTTCTCTTGCAGGTTTCAGTACCTTCTGTGTTCTGTACATTTAGTGTTTTTACTATGATATGCCTTGAGGGGTTTCTGTTCTGGTCCTTGCTAATCGGTGATCTATGTGTTTCGAGTATCTATATAGATTATGTCTTTCCTTAATTTGGGGATGTTTTCTTCTATAATCTTGTTGAAGTTCTGGTCAATATCATTAACTTGAGATTCTTCTTTCTGTATGGCTATGATGTGTAGATTTGGTCTTTTCATGGCGTCCAACATTTCCTGCAAATTCCATTTCTATATTTTTAAAATTTTTCATAGTCTTTGCTTAAGCAGTCCCATTTTTCAACTTTTTTTTCTTGATATTCTGTTTTCCACTTCATTCATTCTTCTTGTAAGGCTTTCTTCTGTCATTTCAAATTGGCTTATTGAATTTTGCAATTCCATTTTCATTTCCATTTGGGTTTTCTTCTTCTATTTGTGTATTTCTATCTCCTTTGTAATTCACTTTTCAAGTCTTGAATTGTTTTTGTTATTTCATTCAGCCATCTATTCATATTTTCTTGAGCTTCCATCACGTTATATCTATCCTCTTTGAGTTCTTTGTCTATGTCTTTTTTAAAGTTCTTTGATCATGTTTATGATTGTTCTTTTAAATTGTACATTCTGGGGTTTCTTAGGGTGATTCTCATTGTAGTACACTTCTGTAGGACTAGTGGGTTGTGATGGGGATAATTCTCTTGGTTTTTCGTATCATTTATGTTTTTGCATGGTCATTTGGGCATATGGATATCTGTCATTGATTATGTGCCTGACAGGAAATTCTATTCTGCCTCTGTTTAGTTGAACTTTGGTTCTGTTTATATTGTTGATGTGGTTTGGCTGTTTTTTTCCCTTGGGTATGAAAAACTTGTTGTGTGCTTCAGGTTCTTACAGGATAGTAAGATGGTCTTTGGCAGGCAGATCAGAAGTGGAGCCAAGGGCAAGGTGGGGGTGGCAAGAGAGGGTCTAGCAAAGTAGGCAAGACAGATGTGGGCCCTGAGGTTGGAGAATGCAGGTAGTCTAGGTACAGGGGATCAGGAGGCAGTGGGCAGGTGCTGGGTTAGGAGGCTAGTCCAGAGGTCTGAAGCATGAAGAGCAGAGGCTGGCCTTGGCTTAAGGCTAGATAAGGGACAGAGTTCAGGGAGAAAGTGGAGCAGCTCAGGGTACAGGGGAATCAAGGCACAGTGGGTGGGGTCTACCTTGCAAGAGTAGTAGGCAGGTCTGCAGCAGGCAAATCAGCAGGTTTGGGGAAGGCAGAGGTTGGGACAGCCTGTGAAGGTCTAACAAACTAGGGAGAGTATTTGTGGGTTTTGTAGCTGGAGAATACAGTTAATCTGGTTACAGGGAATCAAGATGTAGTGGACAAGGTCTGGCCTCAGAGGGTAGTCCAGAGATCTGAGACAGAAAGAGCAAGAGTGGGCCTAGACCAAGGCTAGAAGGGAGAGAGAGTGGAGCTGCTCAGGGTACAGGGGAATCAAGGTGCAGTGGGTGGGATCTGACTTAAGAGGGTAGTAGGCAGGTCTGTGGCAGGCAGATCCAGAGGCTAAAGGCAAGGTGAATGTAGGGACAGCCTGTGGAGGGTATAACAAACTAAAATGGAGAACTGAGCTAGTTTGGTGGGTGTGGGATTGGATCAGGATACAGTGGGTAGGTCTGTAGGTCTGGACCAAGGCAGTAGTCAAGAGATCTGGGGCAGAAAGAGCAGGAACAAGCCTGGGCTCAAGGCCGGAAGGGGAATATAGTGTGGGGAGGGCGGGCGTTGAGTGGAGTTGCTCAGGGTGCAGGGAAATCAAGGCACTGTGGGTAGGATTTGACTTCCCAACGTAGTAGGTAGGTCTATAGCAGTCAGATCAGGAGGCCAAGGGCAAGGTGGGGGTGGGGACCCTGTGAAGGGTCTAACAAACTAAGCTGGAATATTGAACTTATCTGGGTTAGGAAGCTAGTTGAGAGATCTGAGGTAGAAGAGCAGAAGTGGGCTTGTGGGGATGTAGTGCTGGGAGAGAGTAGGAACTGCTCTGAGTGCAGGGGAATCAAGGCACAGTCAATGGAGTCTATTATCTCACTTAATTCTTAAAACTATCCAAAACATTTTTAATGATATTGCACCAAAATCCCAACTGTGCTGTCAAGATGATTCAGCAAGTGTGCTAGTCATTTTTGTCAACTTTACACAAGCTAGCAACAACTAGGAAGAGGAAAATTCAATGGAAGAATTTCCTTCATCGAATTTGCCTTCAACCATGTGAGGCATTTTCTTATTTTCTAATTGCTATAGAAGGATCTAGCCCTGTGGGCAGTGCTATCCTGGGCAGGTGGGCACTGACTGTATAAATAAGGTAGCTGAGCAAGACAGGGGAAAGAAAGCAAGGTTGTAAGCAGTGTTCCTCCATGGTTTCTGCTTCAGTTCCTCCCTCAGGTTCCTTCCTTGAGTTTCTCTTCCTTGGCAACCCTGGATAAGGTAGTAAACCAAATAGACCCTTTTCTGCCCAAGTTACTTTTGGTTATGGTGTTTACTATAGCAACAGAAACCAAAGTAGACTAGAAACTGGTACCAGAGCATGGGATCTTGTTGTGATGAACCTGACCTCGTTGTTTTGGGAGAACATTGAGGGAGGATTTTGGAGCTTTAGGCTGGAAAAGCCAATGAGTACACAGAATTAATTAGGATATTTTTGTGAGAACTTAGGAGTTAATGCTGAGAGAAATACAAGTGGTAGAGACATGGATTATGAATTTTCAGAGGGAAGTTTGACAGTTCCTCAAAGACTGTCAAAATTTCATGTGAAATTTTGAGTTAAGAATCTGTAGTTTCTTATCAGCTGGGGCTGAAGAATTGATCATGATTACCAAGAGGCCAGCACCATTGAAGTGAACCTTTTGCATTACTGAGATAATTGATGCTGGTTAGCTGAGGCTGAAAAATCAGCTGTGATTAATAAGATACAAACATCATTGAGATAATAACTTCTGGGAAGCATTTCCTCCAGGTCAGCACAGAGAAGCTGTGGTTCAGAGGGTGGACCAAGACTGCAATGCATATCAAGCTGGCAGCAGGACTTGGCAAATAATGTAAAAGAATCTTCCAGATGGTACTGGTTTTGAAGGCATAAAGAGGTCATGGCCAGCAGCTGAGACTTAGTACTGTGTGGCTGGATCAGAGTCTCCCTGAAGACCATGAAAGGCTATTGATGAAGGTGTGGCCTCAGCTGCAGTAGAAATTCCAGGCTTGAAGGATTCATGAAGAGAAGCTGTAACTTGGCCCCATGTGGCAGGGTTGGAGTTCCTGTAGAGAGACCAGGAAACCATTGGTGAAGGTGCAGCTTCAGGTGCAGTGGAGACCCGAGAGTATTGGAGATTCCAGGACCATGGGACATCTGCCAAAGGCAACAGCAAACATGGTGTGGATCCAGCCTGAGCCTATGAGGCAAGCTGTGTGTGTGCTATGAATGGCAGACATGAAGAAGCGGCATTTCCCAAGTTTTTTGGAGCCATAAGATCATGAGTGAGTCCCAGATGATGGACACTAACTACAGGACTTGATTTAAACTGCTGCATTTGGAGTTTTTCTTTGACCTTCTTGTAACTGTGGCTTAGTTCTTCCCTCTTGTAATAAGAAAGAACTTAACTTACTTTTAGTATACAGGATCCCACAGTTAAGAGACTTTGGATATTTACAAAAGACTTTGAACTTTTAAAGTGCTTGAATTTTAAAAGACTGTGGGGCTTTTAAGTTGAATTGTAATTTATATTACGATATTCACATAGATCTTGGAAACAGACAAGAACAGGAAGGTTATGACTTATAGTGATGTGTTTGTATGTCAAATTTGCAAGGGGTCAGTTGTGCTGGTTCGATTTTTTTCAGCTTGACACAAACTAGAGACACTTGGGAAGAGGTAAGCTCAACTGAAGAATTTCTTCCAATGGATTGGTCTTTAGCCATGTCAGTGCAGCACTTTCTAATTGCTACATCTACTTGATGCAGGAGGCAGAGCCCACTGTGGGAAGTGCCATTCCTAGGCAGGTGGGTCTGAGCCAAATAAGAAAAGTAGCTGATCATGCCAGGGGAAACAAGCTAATAAGCACCATTCCCCCATGGTCTTTATTCTTTTTTTAATTTCTTGTCTCCAGGTTCCTGCCTTGAGGTTCTTTCCTGGCTTTCCTTGATGATGAACTATGACCTGTAAGATGTAATAAACCCCTTTCCCCCAAGTTTCTTTTGTTCACAGTGTTCATTGGAACAACAGAAAACACACAAGAATAGCAGGTAAAGGCACTTTCTGTGCAAATCAGGTGACCTAAGTTCATTCTCCAGAACCCAAGTAAAAGTAGAAGGGAAAAATGACTCCAACCTGTCCTTTGATGTGTACATGCACACCACAGCATTTATAACACTGCAGCACATGTACCTAGACACATGCCATGCTTTCACACACCTACTGTTGTAAGGTGCTATCCTCCAGGCCAGCTGTCACCATCTTCATGACATTAGCTCTTCACACTTACAAGAGGCAACCATTATAGGGCATGTAGACTGTTGACAGTCCCTCATAAAAAGAAGGTGTGATGAAGGCTGCTGGACCCTCACCTGAGTATCCAGCCACTCCTCCTCACTATGTGTATGCAATTCTGCCCTACTTGCAGGTGGCCTTGGGGGGGGCATGCTAGAATACATAGACTAAGAAGGCTAATGGAAGGGGGCTAGCTACATCTAGATGGCTTTAGAGAAGTCATCATTCATGGTGGGTGAAGACTTTTCATTGTGGCTGTTTTGGGGTCACCCATGCTCCTGTCAGTAACACTTCACCCATGCTCTATAAGTATCCAATAAATTCAGTGGTTCCCCAGAGTGAATTTTAGTGGAATACACACATGCCAATAAACATACCATCCATCAAAACACTTGTACAAATAAATCTTAAAAAAAAAAACCTTTTCAGCTAACAATATGCATCTCATTTTAATTTACATTTGAGCATTTTGTAAGTCATTTTATCCAATTACATTGTGAATATAGTCATATTAATTTTAAGCAATCAAGTTTGAATTCATTTTTAGAATAATTTTAGTATGGTAAGAATACTGCATAAGAACATTTGGGGAACATTAACTGTACTCAGAAGACTGAATAAGAGCCCATTTCTTTCTTTAAAAGTAACTATAGCATATCAGAATGCACACCTTTATCATCCTTTGTCTTTGAAAAATATTAAAAGGGGACATTGAATGACTTGACAATAAAAATATGTACGCTTACTACAGACTCATTAGTACCATTCTGATCTTGAAAATGCCCTGCCACGAAAGCATAATGCCCTCAAAGAGGAATTTTTGAGCCTGATACCAGTACTTAGCATGTGTACTGTGCTACAATCTTCAACTCCACAATAAAAAGAGAAAGTAATTTTACAATATTTTTGGGTGACTCATCCATATATTTGGTACTATGTCAAGACTACAATCATTTCTTTCATAATCTCAGAAGGATGATGTGAAAAATTGTGTATCCAGTACCATGGTTCAAGTAAGGTAAAATATGAACTAGCAGAGATTAATTGCTTTCCTATTAATAGTAAAAAAAAAAAAAGGTCAGTAATAAAATAGGATGGAAAAAGACATGTCTAATGCACTTTATAACCCAGAGCTGAGCTTCTCAAGGTATACACCACACATGGTATTTTATATTTCAAAGTCTTAGAATACTGCCCAGGAAATGTGCAATTTTCAACAAATTCTGAACAGATAAAGAGACGATAGTTTTGCTCTTTAAAGCTTGAGGTTCCAACTATGAGGAGACTTGATATGAAACTGGTTAAATTATCAGACCTATTTAGGCTCTGTTTCCTTATAACTCATCATCAATAGGAACTTGGGAAGAACATACGAAATAACATAAATGAGGGGATCAAGATTCCCTCTGATTCTCACTGCTCCAAGGCGCACGTCTACTCTACTTAGCTAGTTAGACCCTCCCCACACTGAAACCAACCACTGCCATGGGCCAAGGGCCCCTCCTGCTTGTCCAGCCTGAGACCAAAAGATGTCTGGTAATCAAATCCTCCCCTCTAGATCTTGATTTCCCTGCTCTGGGACTAGCTACATTTTTGCTGCTTAAATAGTTAGGCCCTCCTCATGCTGACCCCATCCCTACCTTGAGCCTAGGTCCGCACCTACACATCCCATCTAAAAGCTCTGGACTAGAGACTATCAGAACCCAGCCACTGGAGAATGCTTGACTACTCAGCCTGGAACTATTCTGTCGTTTTCAACAACAACAACAAACAAAAAGTGAGAACCTGAAGCAGAGACCAACTAGTTATTCATATCCAATCAGAAAGCACATAAGATACATCAATATAAAGAGAACCAACTTCAAAAAAAGAAAAGGCAAATCAAGAAAATGCCTTACAGACATGGATAGTTCTTCATATCAAGACATATATAACCACTAAAAAAAAAAAAAAAAAAAAAAAAAACAATGGCCCCAGGGAAAAAAACAAAACACAAAAAAAATAAAAAAACAATAAAAAAACACCCCACCAAAACCACAAAATCCCAAATATGAAAAAACATGATAATACATCCCCACCAAATCCTAGCAGTCCTACAGAAGTGTACTACAATGAGAACTACTCAGAGGAACCCCAGGACACAGAATTTGAAAGGACAGTCATAAATATGATCAAAGAATTCAAAGACTTTAAAGAACGCACAAACAAAAAACTCAGAGAAGTCCTAACTGGAGCACTAGAAAACACAAATGTATGGCTGAATAAAATGAAAAGGACACTCAAGGACTTGAAAAATAAATTTATTAAAGATACAGAAATATTGAAGAAAACTCAAGCCAAAATGAAGATGGAACTGAAACACTCAATAAGCCAATTTGAAACAACAGGAAAAAGCCACACCAACAGAGCGAAGGAAATGGAAAACAGAATATCAAGAGTGGGCGATAAAGTTGAATAATTGTACCACTCAAGCAAAGAGTTTGAAAAATTTAAAAAACACAGAAATGGAATATGCAGAAAATATGGGACACCATAAAAAGATCAAATTTATGCATCATGAGCATAAAGGAAGGAAGCATGAGGAAGGAGCAGAATTCCAAGTCAATGACATTAATCAGAACTTCAACAGGATTATAGAAGAAAACTTCCCCAAATTAAGGAAAGGCATACCTATACATACATGAAGCACCCACAACACCAATGAAGACCAGGACAGAAACTCCCCACAGCATATCACAGAAAAAACACTGAATGTACAGAATTAAGGGAGGGTACTGAAAGCTGCCAGAGAAAAACAGAAAGTTACATATAAAGGAAAACTCATTAGAAATACAACTTACTTTTCAGTGTAAACTACAAAAGCAGAAGAACCAGGAGCAAAGTCTTCCAAGTTCTAAATGATCATAAAGACCACCTCAGAAAAGCTGCCTATCATCATCAATGGGGAAAGAAAAATCTTCCATGATACAAATAGGCTGAAAGAATTCGTGTCCACCAAACCCACCCTAGAGAAACCACATAACAATACAAAAGACTGAAGAAAGAAATGGTCATACTCGAGTTACAGAAAGAAAACACATGAAGATACAAAGTATAAAAACACAAAATATGACTGAGAATGCAAATGAAATTAAATGACAGAAACCAATACAAACCTTCCAGTAATAACTCTAAATAGCAATGGCTTCAGTTCAGTAGTAAAATAAAAACTCAGTGGAAAGTCCCACCAATAGAGTGGATCTGGTAGAAGAGAGAATAGCAAGGCTTGAAGACGAGGTAGAGGAATGAGATCACTCAATCAGAGAAAACGTTCAATCTAAAAAAACAAAAGAAAAAGAAAAAACCCAGGAATGGAACATGCAGGAACTCTGAGACACTATTAAAAAGATCAAACCCTAGGAAAAATAGGTATAGAAAAAGGAGACGAAACCCAGGTCACAGAAGTGTTTTCCACAAAAATCACAGAAGCATTTTCCCAAATGTAAGGACAGATATGCCTACCAAGGTGCCAGAGACATGCACAGCATCAAGCACTAGCCAGAAAAGAAATTCGCCATGCTACATAATGAAAACACTAAATGTACAGAACAAAGAAAGGGTATTGAAAGCTGCAAGAGAGAAAGACCAAGTCCTATATGAAGGCAGGACTTTGAAAGACAGAATCACATAGACTGGTTTTCTACCAATGCTGACAGACCACAGATGCCAGCACAGACTATTATGCTAACAAAACTATGAGGCATGAGTCATGATCCAAGGAGAAAGAAACACTTTCCATGATAAAAAAATTTTAAGGAATTTATGACCACTAAGCCAGCACAACAGAAGAATACTTTTATCTTAAAAGAAGATTAAATACACTTAAGAGAGGATAGGAAATAAATAATCCCAGAATGTCATGATTGGCTTAGGCTGTCAACTTGATATAACTAAGGATAAAGAAAGCTCATTTAGGAAATTTTCTCTTTTCAGACTGGGCTGTGGCCATGTCTGTGAGGTATCTTCTTGACTGGTAAGTGATGTGGGAGGGCCCAGCCCACTGTGGATGATGTCATCCCTGGGCAGGCGGTCCTGGGTTGTATGAGAAAGCAGGCTGAGCAAACCAGAGGAAGAAGCCAGTAAGCAGCATTCCTCCATAGTCTGTGCTTCCTTTCCTTCATCCAGATTCTGGCCTGACTTCCATCAAAGATGGACTACCACTCTGAAATATAAAATACAATAAACCCTTTCTCCAACTGCTTTTGGTCAGAGTGTTTTATCACAGCAGTAGCAAAGCAAACTAAAACACAAAACAGTTTATCAAAAGAGGTCAAAGAAAGCACAAAAACAAAACAACAGGAACTAACAAATTGCTCAAAATAATTCTCAGAATAAATGGTCTCATTTCACCAATAAAGAGACACAGACTACGAGGTTGGCTCAGAAAACAGGGTCAGTCTTTTTGCTGCCACAAAGAAACATACTTTACCATCAACAACAGATACCACCTTAGTTAGCACCACCACGCCCAGCGCTAGTGTAAAAAGATTGGAAAATTATTCCCAGAAAGTTGATCAAAGAAAACCTGAGGAGGCATAGCTCTTCTAATAGCTGACAAAACAGACTCCAAACAAAAACTAGCCAGAATAGATAGGGAAGAACACTTCATACTCATTAAAAGGAAAATTTGCCGATAGGATATTGCAATTCTTAAAACATTTATTTAGTATACTAAAGAGATATCAGTGTTCCCATGATTGTTGCAACACATCAGTGTTTCCATGATTGTTGCAACACAATTCATAATAGCCAAGATATGGAATATACCTGAGTGTCAAACATGAACAGATAAAGAAAATGCAAATGGGGACTGGAGAGATGGCTCAGCGGTTAAGAGCATGGACTGCTCTTTGCTGAGGACCCAGGTTTGATTCCAGCACTCATATAGTGGCTCACAACTGTCCCTACCTCCAGTTTCAGGGCTTCTAACACCCTCTTCTGACTCCGCAGGCATTCTAAGACATGGGTGCACTTACCTACATGCAGGCAATACATTCATATACATAAAATAAAAATAATAAATAAAACATTTTAGAAAGGAAATGTAATAGAAATAAAGAAGTATGTGAAGAAAAAGGCTTAAAAAGGAAATGTAAATAGCTCAGTGGACTACAACTCAGCCACATACACAGTGGAATACACCTCAGCCACACACACATGCACACACACAAAGAAATTCTGCCATTTGCAACGTTATAGATGAACCTGAAGAACAATATATTAAATGAAACCAGCAGACTACATATTTTTATCTTTTCTTCTTTGTACTCTGAAAATGAAAAATGCTTTCTCCCACAAGGAGAAAAATGAGAGAAGAAACAGACTTCAATTCATACTTTGTAAACTAAAACTGCTTAGAAGGCTAAATCCATCTCAAGAAAGCAGAAAGTGATGCTCAGCAGGGTCCCTGTATAGGGGCTACAGAAAAGACCACAGAAGCTCTTCTCCCACAGGAACCATGTGCCCCAGGACAACAAAGTTGGAAATACCTATGAATATAAGAGAGGGATCACAGAAGAGTATGGGTCAGCATTAGGTCCAGTCCTAGATTCTGGGCCTTCCCATGAAGGACAGCTCAGAGCTCTACTGTCAGGAGAAGCTCCAAATGTATAAAATTAAAAGGAGTTAGTGAAAGTTCATAAACCTCATTATTTGGCCCTCTCCCCTGCCCACCCAATCCACTTCTCACAGATGGGAGATTTTTCAGAAGCTATTAAGCAGCCCTAGAGAAAATGTGTTGGTATCTGAAAGAAAAGGCTTTGTAATGATATCTGAAAGAAAAGTACTTTGCAGTGATGTGCTCTTTCATTTTGGGTGCTCAATAAATAAATCTATAAACTCACTCATACGATGGATAAAATGGTTGGTTGTGATCTTTCAACAAATAGAGCCACATCTCAACCCTAATATAGCTTACATTCTTGTAAGTCCGGGGATGGTTCAAAAACAAATGGATGAACGAATGAAAAGGTGATTGGTGTGAGTGTTGCAGAGAGAAATGAGACAGGTCAGGTGGCCAGCAGTATTGGAACTGACAGACCATATTTATGTAAGGAAACATTGAGAAAGGAGCAAGGGGGACGGAAAGGCAGGTGGAGAGCAAGCAAGGAAAGCACCAAGGCAGACATGCTCTTGGAACAGGGACAAGCTCAGCACCTGACTGTCCTCAGAATAACTAGGTGACCATTTGGAAGACTTAAGCAGAGGACAGAGAAAATGGGCTTGCATTTCTGAACACTCTCTCTTGCTGATGTCTGAGGAGCAGCTCTTGTATTCTGCTGGGTCCTGGGCCAACCTCTCCATTATGCCCTGTCCTGCTATAAGTGGTCATGGGATGCTTATTTCCTGAGGACTTGTGTAAGCACAGGCTGATACATTCCTGTCAGGATCACAGGAGAGGATCCAGAAACAATGGGAGCACCACAGCAAAGGAGATGAGTGTTTCTCTCATTCTTTCTCTGATTCCATCGGCAGTTGTGGGCTGTCAGAATATACCATGAAGCTGCTGTGATATTCTAGATTTTTCTGTATGAGACCTCCTTTTAGAGTCTGTAAACAGCACCTCATCCAGATGCACTTTCTGTCCATGCCCTTCACTGTCTCTGGTCTTCTACCAGTATGTAAGCCATGCCACGTATAAATTCTCCACTGTTTGAAATGATTGAAGTATTTATTATCTTTCTGATTAGACTCTACTGATATACAAATGATTGGCTAGATCCATGAAACAAATGAGGGTTGGTTTAAACTAGAACGCATTTGGTTCATGGCCAAAACAGAAAAGCAGAAAAACAAAGACAGCTCAAATACCAATGGGAAAGACTTCCAAACAAATTTACTGTACCCTCAGAGAAACACAAATATACACATAAAAAGAAATGAATGCTGTAAGAAAAAGCAAAGCTATTTAAAAATGAAACTATAGATAAAACAAAAAATGAACAGAAAAGGTTGAAAACAGTTCAACAAATACCTAGAGAAGGCAGAGATATGACTCAGTCAGTAAAATGCATGCCTTGCTAGAATGAAGATCTGCATCCCAGCAGAACCCATATTACATTCACTTGTAATCCTAGTCCTGAGGAGGTGCGAACAGGCAGGTTTCTAGGGCTTGCTAGCCAACCAGCCTTGTCCTTGACAAGGTCCAGAGCAGGCAAGGACCCTGCTTTAAAAAAAAAAAAAAAAAAAAACGGTGGATGGCAGCCTGAGGAACAACTGGAAAGGTGGTCCTCTGGCCTCACATGAATGCACACAACTGCACACATGTGCAATTGCACATACACAAACAACTGAACGCACACACACACACACACACACACAAATAATCAGAGAGTAGAACAGAACAATGAAGACTTAAAATTAGTAGTATGTATTATTATTGCTGTGTGTGTTTCTATCAGAAACTAATCTAGAAAGTCCAGATAAAAATACAGAGTGTGAGAGAGAAAAAAAATAGTAGAGGACATTATTCAGCAAATTATACCTATTTGGAGTTTCAGGTTATAAGAACATTGTCACTATTGATTTTGGATCTTTACACCCAGGAACCCTTAAAGTCATTGGCAAGTAATATTTCCAGGAGAGCAAGGCTACTACATGCAGCCTTTAAGTCAAACTCCAAACCCTAGCAGGACTTCCACCACCAGCAAACCTTTGACTATGAAAGTAGGGAAATGGTGACTTAGGAAACTTTGTAAAAAGAAAAGACAGCAGAGAGTATAGAACCAGATTCCCAGAAAGAAGACTCCAATATCAGTGCTAAAGCTCATAACTTTATAGAGGACTTGCTAGTTCATGGCATGAGGCAGTGGAGTGAAAGTGAACAAGGTTGGAATGGCAGCAACAAGTACCTGGTCCATGGTGCAGGGGGATAAGCAGGGTTAGAATGGCAGCCACAAGTACTCAGACCATGGAGCGGGGGATGAACAGGGTTGGAATGGCAGCCACAAGTACCTGGTCCATGGTGCAGGGGGAGTGTCTGAGAAACACACAGTAGCTTCTGGTTCTGGGTGAAAAAACAGCATGACAGTATTGTATACTCTCATAGAATAAAATACAGGTTAAAATGGGGCAGGAAATGGGAAAGGAGAATAAGATCATTAATCATTGCACAGGTAATAAAATAGGTCAATAATTCCTTTTTAAAATAGATGAGGGCTGGAGAGATGGCTCAGTGGTTAAGAGCACGTACTACTCTTATAGGAACTGAGTTCAGTTTCTAGCAACCACATCCAGTGGCTCACAACTGCCTGTAATTCCAGTTCCTGGGAGATCCAATGCCTCTGGTTGCCATGAGCACCTGTACACACACACACACACACACACACACACACACACACTCACACACACAATTAAAACTTAAAAATAAATTGAAAAAATTTAAAATGTAAATGAGACAGAAATATTTGGAAAATAATGAACTAAAGTTTTAAAATCCAGAATTGACATTCTTAAGTGCATAGAAAAGCTACCAGTTTTCTTGGAGAATGGATGGTGGAATGAGTGAGAGAAAATTACTTAGAACTATATAAACCAATCAGCTGATTAATCACTAAGTAAGGAGCAAGGAGCATTAATATCAAGAATAAATTAAGACATCATAGAAAGAAGAACTGCTACCCAAAGAATGTTTTCATAGTATTACATATATTGATTTAATCATAAGTTATGATGTAATATATTAGGCAATTTGGTTGTAGGAAAGCAACACAGAAAATCAATGCAGTATGCCCAATACTAATAAATCAAGAAATAGAATGCATCATTTTAAAAATGTGATATACTAGTAAAATCAATGCGCTAGAGGAATTGAGGCTGACCCTTGAGAGTGGGTCTGGGTGGTGGAAAGACATGATGTGAAATATTACTAGTTTTTTGTGATGGTACATTTAACTCCATGCTAAAAAAGCTTTTCTCCACATTCAGGGCTAAGAGGTGCTGAACTGGTACCACAACAAAAATTGCTTTCCACCTTTCCAGAAAACTTGATGCAAGTTGATACACAGTCATTATCAAAAACTGACTTATGTAACTTTACAGCTAAATAACTTACACTTAAAGTACATTTCCTGGTAGCTTTACTACCGAAATTACTTATGAGTAGCAAGTAGACTTTGTGATAGAAATATGATATAATAATGTACTGTTGTGTACTTCTGATCAACTTCTTGCTTGTCATCATCACATTGGTAGTGTAAGCCATGGTGCAAAATGCAGCATGAAAATTAATAGATGCTCGACTCAGGCTTGCTCTGTTGTGTTTCTGTTATCTAAAGTTTATAAAATGATAAACAGTTTTTCTTTGTTTGGGACAGAACCAAGGGCCTTGTATATGCTGGGGAGGGGCTCCTTCACTGAATAAAACCACAACCCTCAATGAATAAAATTTTCTAATAAAAATTAAGGTTAAAGCTGGGACATATCTATACCTACTGTGTTGTGGCTATCACAAAATGTCCTGAGAAATATTCTTGCAGAACTTGAAAACCAGTATTCAGTTCAGCTCATTGATAGATGAATTTACTTTCAACACATACCATCACTGTCTCACTTTCATCTTAGCTGTGTGAGGGAAAACATCAACCCTCATCTGCATGAGAGTTCTACTACTTCACCAGCTGGAACCATAGGCCACTTGCAGATATAATTTCTTGACAAATTGTTAGTGAAGGTCTTCCCTGATAGTCAGTTGGCTCCTTGCTACTTATAATAAAAAATAGTGTGAGTTACATCATTACTTGAGACTATTACATATAATTTAGATCAGATCATTAAAATTGAAAATAAACCTATGTAAATAGGTGCATATAACTAATTACTTTTGAGAAATCCATACATGTATGCAATGAAGTACAATCTTATCAAATCCCCCATTTCCCTCCTCTAACTCATCCCATACTCCCCTCAACATGTCCCACCCCTTCCAACTTCCTGTCTATATTTTTTTGTTTGTTTGTTTTGGGAAAAGCACTAATTCCACTTAGTGCTACCCATATGTGTTTGGTTGTGGGGTTATCCACTGGAGAATGGGAGTCTACCAGTGGCCAAACCATTAAAGAATAATTTTCCCTCCTCCAGAAACTATCTACTGCCAATAGCTCCTCAGTAAAGGATGGGGCCTGGAGATCATCTGCCCCATCTATGCCAGGATTTTGGCTGGCCTGATCTTGCACAGGTCTTGTGCAGATAATCCCAACTGCTCTGAGTTCATGATTATGATAGCCATATCATGTCCAAAAGATAGTATTTTTCAGTACTCCTCCTCATCCTCTGGCTCTTATGTTACATTCTTTCCGCCTCTTTTTCTTCAATCTGCCCTGAGCTTTGGTTCTAGTGAGGTTATTATAGATATCCCATTTAGGAATGAGCATTCAGTCTCTTATTCTCAACACTTTATTCAGTTATGTGTCTTTTCATTGACTGTTGCCCACTCCAAAAGCAGCTTCTCTGATCAAGGTTGAGAGCAGTTTAGATAGATCTGAGTGTGGTGGTTGGAATGGGAAATGTCCCCCACAGGCTCAAGTATTTGAATGCTCATTCCACATTTGGTGACACTATTTGCGGAGGTCATAAAATCTTTAGGAAGTGTAGCCTTGTTGGAGGAAGTGTGTCACTGGGGAAGACTGTGAGAGTTCAGAGCCTCACCCAATTTCCAGTTCACTCTCTGCTTCAAGTTTGAGGTTAGAGATGTGATTTCTCAGCTTCCAACTCTCAATGACTAATCCCTTCCCTGCCATCATTATAGACTCTCCCTCTGGAGCTGTAAATCCAAGTAAACACATCCTTCTGTAAGTTTCCCTTATATGGTCATTCTAGGAACTACCTATTTATCAGTTTCACAGGTTCCTTTGCTGCACAGAAGCTTTTAGTATCATGAGATCTGACTTATTGATTGTTGGTTTCATTTCCTGTTCTCCTGAAGTCTTATTCAGAAAGTCCTTATCTATGCCTATAAGTTGAAGCAAACTCCCTACATTTTATTCTATCAGTTTGGGGGTATCATATATGTACAAACGCACATACATGCATGTACATTCTTTCTCATCACTGATAATCACTAATTGAATAAATTCATTCCTGTATTTCTATAAAAAAAGCACCCAATTCTACAGTAATTCTTTTCTCAAAATGTAAACACTTGAGAAAAATAAGAAAGTTGTGTGATAAAACATACAAAGAGACAAACATTAGCCTATAATGGAAATACCATACACAATTAAAGGTGAACTTAAAATTTGTCATTAAAATATTCATATTTGAGGCAAATGAGACAGCTCAGCAAATAAACTTGTCACCAAGTCTGACAACTTGAGTTTGAGCCCACAAGGAGGAAGGAGAACACTGACTCCCATAAGTTGTCCGTAAACCTCCACATGTGCTCCATGGTATACGTGTATGTGCACACACAAAAATGAATAAATACAAGTTTAAAAAAATCCTATTTAACAGTCATTGAATACTGTTGTTGAGTATTGTGCCCTGTGCTTCAAGTTGAATTCTGTTTAATCATCACAGTTCTATGAATGAGTATAAATATTATCCCAACTTTATAAAAATTAAAACTAAAACAGGATTGAGACCATATCTCAAAGGTAGGAAACTCCCCTAACATAAGTGAGTCCCTAGCATAAAACTGTAATAACGGAAGGAAGGAAGGAAGGAAGGAAGGAAGGAAGGAAGGAAGGAAGGAAGAAAGGAAGGAAGGAAGGAAGGAAGGAAGGAAGGAAGGAAAAAATGGGAAATTGAAATGGGATATAAAAATGTTAACAAAGGGGGGCCAGACATGTGGCACACATGCCTTTAATCCCAGCACTGGAGAGACAGAGGCAGGCAGATCTCTGTGAGATCAAGGCCAGCCTGTTCTACATAGTGAGTTCCAGGCCAGCTGGGACTACAAGGAGTCCCTGTCTTCAAAAACCAAAAAAAAAAAAAAAAAAAAAAACCAAATAAATAAAAATAAAGGGGCTAGAGAAATGGATCAGCAGTTAAGAGTCTGCACTTGGAGAGGACCCAGGTTCGATTCCTAACAACCATCTGTAACTCAAGTTCCAGGGGATCTGATGCCTTCTTCTGACTCAGTGAGCATTGCACAACATAGGTGCACTTACATACATGCAGGCCATACACTCATATGCATAAAAGAAAAATAATAGTTTTAAATAATAATAACAAAATAAAAGTGCTAAGAAAGCACTGACCATTGTAATTATGGACAATGTTTTTATTTTTAAATTTATGATTTTGTATGTATTCTGTAAATGAACATTTTTGCTTTCATAACAGATAAAAATGTATTTCATCTTTTAATGATCTCATCTTTCATCTAGATGAAAGAAACATAACGGACAATCAGTGGACAAGCCACTGCTCTTAGACTGTAGCTAGAGGAAAACATGAGGTCATTAAAAAGTGTAATCACACACAAAAATGTGTGATTTGGTAACAGAAACATGAACAAGTATATACTGAAATATTAAATAAGACAACAGTTTTAATGCCCAACTCAGCCACGGAATGCTAACCTGCAGCCAAGTAATTTTAGAGGCAGCAGCTGTGCTCAAAGGGGCATCCAGACAAGAGTCCCATGATTTACCAAAAGACCTTGAGGTAGCCTGCTAAGAAATAAAGAGGAAGATGAGTCACTGTGGGATAGCCCTTCCCAAGGCTCCCAGTCTCCCTCTGTTCCAGGGAGAGCCAAAGTGCTCTGCAGAGATATGGGTGGCATTGTGACAGTGCCATTGGAGATTTACAAGATCACCATGGCACAGGTGAACTAGTTTCCATCATGGCTACCTGTCTTCTCTGCTTTATGCCTGCTGTTTACCCTCTTGACTCATGTTCTGCTGTCAATTTTCAATAGTCCATCCAGTATGTCTCTGAAACCAAGAGTGGGACCAGTAACTTTTGGGGATGTCTGTTTGACTTTGGCTCAAAAATGGCATATCAGCAGAACCATACTCCTGGGAAGTCTAACAGACACCTCCAAGGTCTGTGTTAAGGTTAGAAGTCACTGAAGGTGGGTCTGATACAAGATCCCAGTACTTTCTTGGAGGATTACCTGCTTAAGCTAATAAAAAGGTTTCAGTAGAGGATTCCTTCACTGTCACCACTATTATCACCATATCCTGTGGGTGGGATTGGCTTTCACCAGACTCTGTTGCAGGTAAGAATTGTTATCTGTCTGTGCAGATGGTATGCCACAGAAAACATGGGCCAGAATTGTCAACCTAAACCAGATCTCTTCCAACAGTGACCTCTACATGTGAGCTCTCCTGAGCAAGCTTCATTCACACACACACACACACACACACACACACACACGCAAATAAGATAAATATTTTTTACAAAGAGAAAAAATGGAAAAGCTCTACAGATTATTTCACTCCTTAAATTCCATGCTTGTATAATCCCAACAAAAAACTAAAAATATTAGTAATTAAATTTATTCTCATAATTAATTTCTACACACAGTAATTCATATCTTTCATTCAAGTTCATTTTTCTACTGAAACATATCTCACTTGACTTCACCAGTTAGTTGTCTGCTCTTAGTGTTTTTTAGACCTAAAATGTCAAACTTATCTAGAAATATAGTTTTGTTAGTATAATAGGATATTCAGAGGGATCACTCAAGGTATAAAGGTACAAACGGTGTCGTAAGATTCTCAGTTCCGTAAGATTGCCACAGGAAATAGGTGAACCATGGTTAAACAGCCTTAGGTTATGTCATTCAAGAAGTGGAAAGTTTTACCTCTACCCAGGGTGATACCAGAGTGAAGAGGACCCACTTCCTAATAATACTCAGCTTTAGCTGGATGGCTTAGCAGCTTAATAAGAAAGCTAGTGTAGTGAACATGGTGTGCCAGTTTATGCCTGAAAATCTGAAAAGCTGGAGCCACACAAACTAGTTTCCAGCAGAAGGATGGAAGACAGGTCCCTTTTCTAGGCTGTGCTGGCAGCATCCTTGGAGTTTCTTAGGACCAAAGGAGTCCTGAACTTCATCAGTAGATAGAACTGGCTGAAGTCACCTGAGGTCTTTCTCACAGCTTTTCCCAGATGAGCAATGGGAACTCAGCACCAGAAGCTAGTGTTGAATGCTGAGTTCTGGGAAGACACCCAATAGGTCAGCTTCAGAGAATGCAATTGCTCAAGCCTAGAAAGTGCAGATACAGTCTTGACATGACCTGGTGAGATACCACTACCCCCATCTCTTACCTGCCCTCCAGAAGCCTCAGATGAGTGGAGGAGAAAGTTGTAAGATTAAGAACATCAATTATGGAATGAGCCTGGACAGTCTAGGGCCTCAGTTGAAAATATATTTGTATTTTAAAATTCTCTGAAAGCTTTTTTATTAACTTCAGAAACATTAAAGGTATGTTCATTTAAAAAGAGAACAGATTTCATTTTCTAAAAATATTTTTAATGGAAATAAGGGACTAATTAACTTGCAATTTTGTTATTCTCCTACCTAGCTGCACCTGTTTTGTGTACAGGTTAAATTTGCTAAAACACCATTTTGGAAGGATTGTTCCTGAATTCCAGTGTCCATCTTGCTGCCTGTGATGCACAGTCCCACCGTGGACTATCATCTTTTCTCTCACGACACATAGTAGACATTATTACTTTGACATTATACAATTTATTATGTGCTGGGACTGGAGAGATGGATCAATAGTTAAGAACACTGGTTGTTCTTT
Source organism: Nannospalax galili (assembly GCF_000622305.1). Classification (NCBI taxonomy): domain Eukaryota; kingdom Metazoa; phylum Chordata; class Mammalia; order Rodentia; family Spalacidae; genus Nannospalax; species Nannospalax galili. The sequence continues at coordinate 690,709 of NW_008354421.1, forward strand.
CAAAAGACCCGGGTTTGAATCCCAGCATCCACATGGCAGCTAACAACTGTCTGTAACTCCAGTCCCAGAGGATCCGACAGGCTCTTCTGACCTCCACGGGCATTGCATGACACGGGTGCACTTCATGTAGGCAATACACACATACACATAAAATAAAAATAATAAAAAAATTTAAAAGTTTAAAAAACAATTTATTATGTGTCAAAACTGAATTAGTTTTTATTTACTAGTTCAGAGAGCTTAGGTTGTGCTTTTAATCTGAGGTCTAAAATTTTATTTTTGTTTTAACAGTGCCATAGTTTAGAAAGAATGTGTATGGGGGGACAGTGCATGCATGTGTTCATGTGTGTGGAGGCCAGAGGATGACCTTGGGTATTGTTCCTCAGGTACTATCCACCTTTTATTTTGAGACAGGCCCTGTCACTAGCCTGGAACTTATCAAGAAGTCTAGGCTGGCTGTCCAGTTAGCCCCAGGTGTCTACCTGTCTCTGCCTCCCTAGAGATAGGATTACAAATACACATGATTCCACACAGCTTTTTAACATGGGTTCTGGGACCAAACCCAGGTCCTTCTGCTTGTAAGGTAAGTACTTTACTGACTAAGCCATTGCCCCAGCTCCTAGAAAACATTTTAAATGTCCCTCAAAAGGTCCATGTGTTAAAGGCTTGTTCCATACTATTTGGAGGTGGTGCAGAGATTTGGTGTTTGACTCTACTTATTCCTCAGATATTAATTTAGGAACAGCTTGGCTTAGATGTGGTTGTGGGTCTGTACCTCTGTTCAGTTGTCATACTATCCAAAATCTTCCTATAAGTCTGCTTCACGTATTATTTTTTCTGTTTCTTTTCATTAACATTGAAATTACTTCTCACTTGTTTTAAGCAAGACCCTTGTTCCCATGTCACCAGAGTTGGTAGGCACAGTTCATAGAGCTGTGCAGCCTTGGATAGCAGCTCCATCCATGTGTTAGTGGACACAGTCCATAGCCAGAAGCTTTGGCCAACAGTACCAGTCTTGTACGGCATTTTAGCTATTAAGGATGGGGTATTCGCCAGGACATGAGCTTAATATTCTACCTTGACCAGAATCTGCTTTGATAATCTCACTTATTGAATTGACTACTTGGCTGATGTATTTCAGCTAAAAACAAAAGCATTTTAGGCTTTGTAGTTTGAATAAATCCCATCAATATTTAATAGCCTTGTTTCAGTTTCTCTCTCTCTCTCTCTCTCTCTCTCTCTCTCTCTCTCTCTCTCTCTATCTGGATTTAATTAGCATTTCCTATCATCAAACTCTTGATTTATCTGTCCTTTGGAAGAAACACAAGAAACCCTACTTCAGCAAACCCTATAACCACTTCCTGTCTTCCACTGCTGATGAGGTCCTGGTTAAATTCCCCATGGCTGATAATATCGCCAATAAAATAACTGCAGATTTTTAGTGATACAGAAGCCCATTCTATAACGTTAGTTTTATGCTATTTTCCTCTCTCTCTTACTCATACTCCAAACCATTCAAATAAAAACACTGCAGGAGGCATATTTATATAAATTTTTATTAGAATCCTATTCAATCCTTTAAGGCCATCAAGAGTACTTTAGATCCAGAAGCTACTTGAGGCAAATTTCTATATTTTTGTCCTACTTTTTACATTGCTAAGTTTAGGGAAAAACACATGGAGGAAAAAGAGAGGAATATCAAACCAATTTAAATTTACTTCAGCTTATGATTTAGTCTGATAAAATGTTTAGAGTTGGGAGCGTGAACAAAAAGTTAAAATTTGAAATAAGCCTCTGATACATGAAGTAAAGGATTGTATAAAAGACCAGTGGGAGCACTGGCGTGAACAGCTGAGCCTTTCTACAGTTTTACAGGCATCCTTTGGTGTGCCTTCCTCCAGGTGGACCATATTTGCTGATGAGGAAGAAAGGAAGTGAAAAGCAACCTTGGGGAAGGTACAGAAGAAATTCCCTCTGGCATCTCTCCCCTGTCACAGTGTCTGATTCAAAATGCTCATTTTGAAAGTGTGCATCAGGAACAAGTATACTAGTTTCATCCCTGTCTTGTTAGAAATACAGATTCATGGGCTTTCCATGATCTGTGCATCAATCTCTGGGGATAAAGCCTAGAAAAGGGGAGGAGGAGCAAAGATGTAAACCTTCACTTATAAAATGATTGAGTTATAGGCATCTAATGCATACCATAATAACTAGAGTTAATAACACTGGTATAATCTTGAAAATTCCTGAGAAGTAGATCTTGTATACACACACACACACACACACACACACACACACACACAAATGACAACCATGGACAGGTGTGAACTTATCAATTTAACTGATCTGTGCTAATCATTTCAGAATGCATATACACATATAAATGAAATTTTCACATTCACTGTATATTTTTATATACAAAATTTTATGTATCAATTGTACTACAATAAAGAGTGGGATATTGTTAATATCTTAGTAATAATATCAGATACGTTGTAGCGCAAGGAAATGAAGAATGTTGTTAATAGAAGATAACATTTTCCACCATAGAAATACAAAATAAAAATCAATCTAAAAGCAAAGTAAAAGTGCTCCAGGAGACTGAACGTGATGACCACTGAGGTAGAAGAGATTCAAGGATGCACGTTAAACTGAAGAACAAATTCAAAGAGTCACAACCAACTGGAAAACAGGCAAATAGTCACTATGGTTTCTGGGACTGGCAAGGCCTTAGCAAGACCACACAGCCCACAGTGGGAAGAGGTGAGCTCTTGAAGAAGGCACAGGATTTCAGGGGCTAGATGAGATAGACACTGTTCTCTCCATTCCATCAGAAAATGGATTAGTTAGCTGGTAAGCCAAAATTCAAGTCTGATCATAAGTTCAAATGAAATTGGAAACTACCGCAATCAGGTAAAGAGGACAAGAAAGAAATGAATACCGTGTTGAGGAATGATCCAGATTACATAGAGCCAACAAGCCTACAGCCAGCAATGGAAGTAGACTGAGGACCTCAGCTCTGTTTCTACTTTGGTCACCATTGACTGTAAAAGTAGTTCCATCATGACAATGACTGGCAGGTGGGGGGGCAGGATGGAGACAAAAGGTAATCACACAGAAAATGGGAAACCCATCACGTCCTTTCACTAGGATCAGTCCCAGAACTAAAATAATCATTCACTTTATATGGAAGTAAATAACTTCTAATTTTCTAAAGTAGACAAAGTATTTATCATTGCTGTCTAAATATTTTGTCAATGAAAAAAATCATTATTTTAATAATAAATGTAAAATAAGTCAGTGGAAATCATGCAGTTTGGAAGCTTGCATATCTGTATATTTGTCATGGAACAAAAATAGTTATAAACAGTATCAAATTGCGAGTGATAGAACTTTTCAGTACCATTGTTCCAGTAACGTTTTTTCTCCAGCAAATGCTCTCTGCTTACCAGTGGTTGAAGGGCTGTGGAACACCTGGAGTAACAATGCTGACTGAAGCTCAAGGTCAGAGGCAGGGAGCAGACACAGTGTGGATGAATTACAAGTAGGTGAATGAGGCACTGAATCACAAAACTATTGAACGCGGAGATTTTCAAACAGGTGCAAGATACACACTCTAAATTGTTTTGTCAGACTTTAAGAGTGTATATTGTATATTGTGTTATTTAAAATACTAGTAAAAAGAGCTGGGTGTGGTGGTGCATGCCTTTAATCTCAGCACTCGGAAGGCAGAGGCAGGCGAATCTCTCTGAGTTCAAGGCCAGCCTGGTCTACATAGTGAGTTCCAGGACAGCTGGGGCTACAGGGAGACCCTATCTCAAAAAGACCAAAAATAAATAAATAACATAAAATACTAGTAAAGATCACAACCCTACTCAAAGAAGCTTCTTTTTGCAACAGATGGAGGCTATTACAGGCTTCCACAACTGGTCACATACAGAGACTATTTCTTTGAGAGATGTCAGTTCTAAGTGACACATCTACAGTGGAACCTCTACACCTAAGGCTCATGGAACACAGAACAGGAGGTAAAGAGAATACTAATACAGCTCTCAGCTCTCTGTGATGCACACAGAAAGCCTCAACTGGCTGTTTTAGAGAATAAGAGACTGCAAAATGTGAGTCTCTGGATAGGATTCCTGTATTAACCTTACCCACCCACATCTCAGGTAACACTGCAGAAGAGTGAGCAGAAAGATTGTAAGAGCCAGGGTTGGTGCATGAGCATAAGGAAACAGAGGTTTTGAGGCCACTGGGAACTTGCTCATATGAACTTGCAGCAATGGTGACAGCATGCACAAGACCCATGCTGACTCAATCAGACTAAATCCAGCATAGAATGAGGGAAATGGACAGCAAGCCCCAACCCTAACCCTGGAACTATTGGCAACTGATTACTGCTGGATGAGGGAAGAGTAGATCGTTAAAATCTCTAGATAGCCGGGCATAGTGGTGCATGCCTTTAATCCCAGCACTTGGGAAGCAGAGGCAGGTGGATCTCTGTGAGTTTAAGGCCAGCCTGGTCTACATAGTGAGTTCCAGGACAGCTGGGGCTACAGGAAGACCCTGTCTCAAAAAGACCAAAAAAAAAAAAAATCTGTAGATAGGTTGACTAGACTCCAGTGAATGACCTTGAACCGCAGGACATCTGGATACAAATGCTTGACCAGATAGGATTTAACATGTATGACAGAATGCATGAAATCTGGTGGGGGGAGGGGTATGAGGGAGTATATGCAGATGGGAGAGGAGGTCTAAGTTTGATTAAGAACTATTATATGAAATGGACAATAACTCAATAAAATGTTTTTAAAAGAATACAAGTTTCTCTTAACTTGAAAAGAGTAGTTCAGCTTTAGTTTTATAATTTGTATATAAGTTAATATTGGAATTTTCTTTGATAAGTTTTAAATACATTCAGTTTTATAACATTGTGATTTTTCTGAGGAACTTGGAACACATTCTTCTAAATGATAATTCCATAGTTATGAATTCTAGGTTCGGAATGACATAAAGTTCCTTCAGTTCTTTGTTTTGAACACATCATGAAGAGGCATTTTCTAATACTAAGCAATTTCAACACGGACTAATTATAGTGTCTTATTATTGATATCTTGTGCCCATGTAATGGCCATATATGAATTTCCACAAATCATGCTGGGTATGTTCATGAGACTCACATGAGAGATGAGAGAGCAAACAGAGCAGTTCTTGAGAATAATGAAAAATTCTCCATCATGGGGTTGGAGAGATAGACAATTCAGTGTTAAGAGTACTGACTGTTGTTGCAGAGGACCCAGGTTCCATTCCCAGCACCCACATGGCAGCTAACAGCCATCTGTAACTCCAGTTCCAGGGCATCTGACAACTTCTGCTGACCTCCGTGGGCACCTCATGACACGAGTGCACTTACACACATGGAGGCAATACGCGCATACACATAAAATAAAAATAATAAATAATAAGTTAAAAAAAAACAAAACTCCCCATCATGCAAAGTCTCCATGGCTCACTCACTCACACAGAGATAAGATAAGGGTTCTGGTTTAAGACATTGAATGGGTTTAAAAAGTTGAATTTCGAGGCTGGAGAGATGGCTCAGAGGTTAAGAACACTGGCTGATCTTGCAGAAGACCCAGGTTCAAATCTCGGCACCCACATGGCAGCTAACAACTGTCCGAAACAGTTCCAGAGGATCCGACAGTCTCTTCTGTCCTCTGCGGGCATTGCGTGACATGGGTGCACTTACCTACATGCAGGCAATACAAACATACACATAAAAAAAATAAAAATAATAAATAAAATATTTTTTAAAAAAAAAGGCCAGGCATGGGGGCGCACGCCTTTAATCCCAGCACTCGGGAGGCAGAGGCAGGCGGATCTCTGTGAGTTGGAGGCCAGTCTGGTCTACATAGAAAGTTCCATGTCAGCTGGGGCTACAGGGAGACCCTGTCTCAAAAAGACCAAAAAAATAAAAAATAAAAAAAATAAAATCTTTTTAAAAAGTTGAATTTCTCCTTCATAATGTCTTGTCAAATAAAATGGGTAAGTAGATACACACATACAAATAAATATATACATAGAATAGTTGAATAAGTAAGTGATAATTATTCACAGTGAACTTGGGACAAGTTATGAGTAGCTGTGAGACAGGGAGTAGGAAACAGAGACAGTGAGCAAGGGAGAGGTAGGCTTGGTACTGAGTGGGGTATGGTGCTGATGGTAGTGAGTGGGCAAAGAGCAGGGAATAGATACTGAGTTGATGAGGTTAGCAGTGAGAACTTGGAGTGGAAAGTAGATATTGAACCTGTTGCTAAAGAGTAATGAGACAGGGGTTAGACAGTGAATAACTAGATGGTGAGTGGGTGTGGAGTTGGTATAAGTAGCAAGTTTATGAGTGGCCAATATAGTGAGTGTAATGGCAGTGATGGTGTAGCGAGAGGGCAAATGATAAATGTGATTAGGGCAATAGTTTAATGAGGTATAATGAGGTGAAAAGCAGAAGGGGGCATCTATCTTTTGTACGTTTAAAAGGGAACTCTCTAGCATTCTAACCCTTAAGTGAGTGGTAAAGGGGGATTAAATATGATATGTGGGTACATACTGAGTGGCAGAGGGGCAGGTTGTGAATAGTTTTGTGTGACACATAGGGTAGTCTTTGTGAAAGTGTGAGGCAGTTTGTGATAGTGACTAGGTATGTAGTTATGAAGGGACATGGGATCTAATTCTTGTGATCATATTCATGTCATTTTTCAGTGGATCTGATCTTTGTCTTGTAATTTAGTCTTGAAACTACAGTTCTACGCAAATCTGAGATAGAACTTCCACCTAGAGTTTGAAGCTTACAGAAGAGCTGGATTTTAATGCTGAATATTGGGAAAACTTTCTTAACTTCAGGCAGTGACTTCAGCCCTGACATTGGATCTAGGCATAAATCAAATTTTCTCATGGACTTTGGACTTGAACCTTAGAATCTGATCTTTAACCAAGGGCTAGATGTAGACCTCAGATGAACACCATGTCTTCTACCAGAAAAGTGCATGTAAAAATCATACCTGGATTTTGACATAGACATTATATCTAAATCTATACCTTGAATCTGAATTTGGACCTACATTTAGGACTAGAAATTGAAACAGTTTAATGTCCATCAAAATGGCTTAGTAAAGACACTTGTCACCATACCTGATGAACTGAGTTCAATTCCTAGGATCCACATGATAAAAGAACTAACTGCTATAAATTGTCCTCTGACCTCCGGACACTTGCTAAAGCCACACAAACAAAATAAAAATAAATAAATGTAATAAAAATTTAAACATGTAAATTGGAACATTTACATATCAAGCTTAAGTGTTAGAACTTACACTGATGTGGTCATCAGACATGACCTTAGTCATGGAATGTTGACCCAGACAACAGAATTAAGCTTTGAGCTTTGGATATGAACTGTGAATCTGGACATCAAATCTCAGATCTGAATCAGTGTCTAATACCCCAGGTTTATCCAGGACCTAAAATAGAAGTCCACCTTGGGCTTATGCTGTCAAGTCCTCTGACATGAAGCATTCCCTGCTAGAAGGAAGAGGGAGGCCCATCACGTTGCCAGGTTTGGTGGTATCTTTACCAACTGAACTATCTCACCAGCCTGATCTCTCTCTCTCTCTCTCTCTCTCTCTCTCTCTCTCTCTCTCTCAGGTTGTCAAGGAACTGTTCTTTAGTGCTTGGCTTCTGTCTTTCCCACCTTACCAACACTGCTCTGTTTTTGTTTTCTCTTTGTCATTGTTTTGTGTGTCTCTCTGTGTGTCTCTCTGTCTCTCTCTCTCTCAATTCATTTAACAGTCTGCATTTTTGAATATAATATTAATCATTCTTTTGAATTCTTTGGGAATTTCATCTAATTCATTCTCACTGGAGACCAGATATTATTATGATTAGCACTTTTTGGGGTAGTTATGTTGCCTTGACCTTTGTGGTTTCTTATGCATCTTATTTTGTTACTTGAATTTTTGTTTTTTTGTTTGCTTGTTTTGTTTTGAGACAGGGTCTCCCCTTTAGCCCCAGCTGACCTGGAACTCACCAGGATGGCTTTGGCCTCACAGAGATCTGCATGCTTCTGCCACTGAGATTAAAGGCGTGTGCTACCACACCCAGCCTGTTGCTTGGAATTTTTTTAAATAGTTATATTTTTTTTCAGTTGATGTATTTGTAGAGTTCAAGTTGGGCTAGGTTATAGTAGAGTCCAGATATGTGGCTCATAAGGTATATCCTCTGTCCAAAAGCTTAGTCTTGGTGCAACCTCTGTGTTACTCTAGGAGTAGATTATTAACTGTGGAAGGAGCTACAGGTGCCCATATGCAAATGTTGTAGTAGCAAATTAACAACAGTTTTCTCTTTGACTTCAATGAGTGCTGGAAGATAAATGAACAGGGATAGTGTGGTGTATTAGGATTTTAGTTATGAAGATTAGGAGTGGAAGCACAATTTAGTCCAACTGGAAATGCAAAATACATAAGAAAAAAAAAGAAAGTATGCTTATTGGTTTTTGACCCTCTACAGTATAGATTACATATTAATGTTAACATCTGATGAAGTATTCAAACTTTTAAAACTTCCTGCCCTTAAGGTACTTTGTAGCTAAAACTGCTATTATTCTTGGGGAATCTCATAAATTTAAATTTTGGAAATGATACATTTCTTTCTATTTATTATTATTATTATTATTATTATTATTATTATTATTATTATTTTGGGTCTCCCTGTAGCCCCAACTGTTTGGAATTCCCTACATAGACCAGGCTGGCCCAGGGTGCTGAGATTAAAGATGTGTGTCATTATGCCTGACCCAATTGTGCTACGCTTTAAAAATAGGGTATCTCCTATATTCTTACAGGGATTACAAACATAAAATAAATATTGGCATGACCACTTCTCAGAATTATTAATTTGCTAATTGGCCCACTTTGAATGAGGTCTGTACAACAAAAAGCTTTAGAATGAGTCCAAATTGTAAAATAGCAGTTTCTCTTATGAATGACTTATAAAACTGCATCCTTAGAGCTCAGTAGCAATAGTTTACAGCTTCCAAAGCCCAGGGGAGAGGTATTGTGAACCTTGGGACTTTCGGAGCATCCTAAAGCCTTGTGTCTCTGCTTGCTGAAAGATTCAGCAAGGACAGAACCAATTAAACAGATTGTCCTCCAATTCCTACATATGTGCTGTGACACACATGCACCCTCACACATACACACTACATGCACACACATACACACATACAAAGTAAAAAACAAAATCTTCAACCATACTATTCACAAAATTTGAGGTGCCTGAACCCTATCCTGAAGGTTCTACCCGCAGGACCCAATTGCCCTCCAGAGCCTCCTCACATTGAGATTTAGGGGTTCAAAATATGAACTGAGGAGACACAAACATTAAGTTCATAACCTATGCTCATTTATTTTCACTGTTTTTCTACGCTGTTCATTTGTAAAGAGTTATAGACTTTAATAATATTAACCCTGTATTAAAGACTGTAACTTTTCTAGTTTTAAAAAGTGCAAAAGATAAATGAAAATAAATGTGGTCTTGTTAAAGATCAATGAAAAGCAAACTATAGCAACAGGAAGCACGACTTTATCTAAGAGGCATATTCTTTTGTAATGACTAGAGCAACCTCATTTTCTACAAAGTAACCACCTTACTTGAAAAATCAGAGAAGCAGCCAGCTCAAGGTCTGAGCTTAGTTCCAGTAAGTCACTCCCTTCAGAAGCTTGTTTTCCTTTTAGAAATAGCTGGCCACAGAAAGGAATACCGCCACCCAGACATTGCAGCCGTGCTTCTTGCCCACCCAAGGGAAAATAACCTAAACAATATTCTTTCTTGGTAATATGGTGAAATAATAATAATCAGAAGGCTCTTTACTGTCAAGGTCTCTATACATCTGTTAAGAAAAATGACTAACAATTACTAGTTTTGGCTTCTGTAAACTTCCTTATTGCTGCATTTAAGGGTTAGTGTGATGCCACTGTCCTTGCAACTGCCAATACCACAGGAATGAAGCAGCCTGTGGTTTCTGT
>NW_008354421.1:701189-703107 GCF_000622305.1 Nannospalax galili
TAATTTAAAATCCTACCAAACATGCAGAAGGATTTCACTTTCTCCAAATGTTTTGCTAATACTAGTTATTTTATTTTACTTTTTTTTTTTTTTTGGCTTTTTGAGACAGGGTCTCCTTGTAGCCCCAGCTGTCCTGGAACTCACTATGTAGACCAGGCTGGCCTCGAACTAACAAAGATCTGCCTGCCTCTGCCTCCCGAATGCTGGGATTAAAGGCGTGTGCCACCATGTCCGGCCTTATTTTATTTTTTAAAGAAGAAATAAAATTGCATTTATTAACACTGTCTATATAATAAAGTCCAAAACTTTAGAAGGAGGGTGCCCCTCAGACCCCCTCCCTATCCTCTAAGAAAAAGCTGCCTTCCACCTGACTCTGGAAATCCCCTCCATTGCTCAAACCCTTTCCTGGTACACCTGTTTATGGTTTCTATGGGAATGGTCTGGGGCAAAAGAGGAAAAATGCTCTGCCCCAGGTAAACTAGCCAATGGCTGTATAGGTTAAGTCTCTGGAAATCAGCCCTAGATTATTCCAATCCTTTCCTGGTTATTCTGTGTATGGTTTCTCTAGAAATCCACTGCTTTGTGGTTTTTGTGGTTTTTATGCTTAAAAGCCCTGTGTTTTCACTGCTCAGGGTGGCAGTAGAGCTCCCAAGACTGACTGTGTCTTCAACTGGTTGGCTCCAATAAAGCACTCCTTTTTACTGAGACTCAGTGTCCGACTGGTCACTTTAGGGAATTTTACGGATCCCGAACACTTCAAAGAAAAATCAGTCTATATAATGAGAGTTACCAAATCATTCTGCATACGATCAATCTATAAATACATTACTTTATAGGTGCAATGAGCCTTTAGAAAACATAATAGGAATATTCTTTGCAGCAGTAACAGAACTTAAGATCACTGAGACTAAATCTATCAAGGACATGCAGAAAATTAATGGAGTAAAATTTAAAATTTTATTGAAAGGCATTAATGAACATTCATATAAATGCAATCATATGTCAACTTTAGATACTATATCTTAATATTTTTACAATGCCATCTCTTTTTCAAAGGAGATCTACACATTGTCACAATTTTAATAAAAAAGGGCTCCCCCTCAGAAATATTGACAAATGGATTCTAATATTTACATAGATCTGTACCAAACCAAGCTAGAACCAAAGCACTGTGAAGAAAAATTGTCTTGGAGATTTGCATTACTAAATATTGTTTTGTTGTTGTTTGACAGGATCTCCCTAGTCCCAGCCTGCTTCAAAGTCATTAAGTGGAAACAGGCTGTCTTCAACCTCATAGAGATCTACCTGCCTCTGTTTCTGGAGGACTGGGATTAAAGGTGTGCACTACCATGCCCGGTGGTATTACCTCATATGCAATGCATCATAAGATTATAATAATTAAGCCATTGTGATAGTGATTGAATCATGTTTATGTGAAATAGGTAATAGGGTAAACAAATGAGGAAAAAACTAATTATGATATTATGTCTGAGAATCAAATAATCTTAAATTTTCTGTGTCTATTTTTATTGTTCTTCTATTTAATACTTTGACATTATGAAATATTACGTACATTCTAAATCTAACCTTCAAATTTTAAATGTTTAAAAGTTTTTATCTTGGAACTGGAGAGATGTCTCAGTGGTTAAGAGCACTGACTGACTGCTCTTTCAGAAGCCTCAGGTTTAATTCCCAGCACCCACATAGCAGCTAACAACTATCCTTAACTCTAGTTCTAGGGTATTTGAGGCCTTCTTCTGGCCTCTGTGAGCATTGCTCACACATGGTACACTTACATACATGCAGGAAAAACACTCATACATATAAAAAATTAATTTAAGCAATTTTTGATGTTTTAAACTTTCCCCCCAAGATAATGAATGCATTAATATTTGTAGACTGGAGTCTTTTTAGATTA
>NW_008354421.1:703182-729180 GCF_000622305.1 Nannospalax galili
TTTTAATGTGCTCCATATCTTGGATTTAACCAGCTGAAATTTCTTTAGGAGGAGAAAATAGCCTATAGACTTCTGACTGTGGAAACCAACCAATGCTTTCTATTCATATTCAAATGAATTCAGTTCCCTTCCCATGGGTGTTTACTTCTGGCATTTTAAAATGAAACAAATGGTGCACACCATTCCAGATATGATGCCAAATAAATGCTTCAGCAGGAATCACCTAGAAGACTGTAACTTTCCATTAGGAGGAGAAAATAGCCTATAGACTTCTGACTGTGGAAACCAACCAATGCTTTCTATTCATATTCAAATGAATTCAGTTCCCTTCCCATGGGTGTTTACTTCTGGCATTTTAAAATGAAACAAATGGTGCACACCATTCCAGATATGATGCCAAATAAATGCTTCAGCAGGAATCACCTAGAAGACTGTAACTTTCCATGCTTTTGACATTTCAAAAATTATGATCTTAAGTTGTAGAGAAAATAGAACAAATTTTAAACTATTAACCTATTTTACTACAAGTATAAAAAAGCACATTTTACATTATAGCACAAGAACTTTTATTTTATGAATGTCCAGATCAAAGCAATAAAGCTCTTTATACATATTTCAACAGAACTGTCCAAAAGATGTGCCAGGTTGTATGAAAGCGAACAAGCCGGGAGGCACTGAACATAAAGCATACCTCAGGTTTATGACCACTGGCTGCTTTCTGCAAAGTTTCTAAAACACAAGAATCTGAAGCTTTCTCCAATCATAACATCTTATTTTATTCTATAGAAATAAAGTACAGTTATTATCCATAGTACTATGTTTATGATTGCCTAAACATAAAATAAGGAGAGAGCTGCTGTTTACTGCTAAGCACAAGCTAATGAAATCTTTGCTTCTGTGTGCTTTTTGAATAAAAGTGCCTTTTGTCTTAAAATAGCTCTTCCAACACAGTTGTTCTGACATTATTTTTTCATTAAATCATCACCTACATAATTGTATCCTATTGACAAAAGAATCTATTGAAGCACCCTCTCCTTTATGTTAAGTAAAGGTCACGGTAAGTGAAAATGGCTATTAAGTAAATAAATAAATTCAGCTCTACAGTAAATGCCTTCATGTGAATACACTGTAGACAGGAAAAAATATGAAACTGAAAAAATACAAATTTAGAGTTTAAGATAAATCTAAAACTACTGTAAAGCTACTCAATTCATTGTTAAGGAGGTCATAGACCTAGAGGAGAACCTACTACTGCCACTTTCCTAAACCAATCTAATTTGTAACTGTATTCTAAATACCTATTCTTATACCCACAGATAAGTGTAACTTTTACCCCTCAACAAAGATGCTTCTTTTTGCAACATAGAAACCACTGCAGAGAGCCATAACTGGTCAAATATGACTGTGGAATTTCAGTCCCAACTGATACATCTACAACACAATCTCTACACCTAAGGTTCAGGGAAAATGGGGGAAGAGGAGCAGAAAGATTTTAAGAGCCAGGGGACCAGGATGTCTGCTGCTGGGTAGTGTCTTCTAGACCTAACAGGGGCCCATGTGAAATCTCAACAATATGGTTCCCTAAACAAGACCTGCACAATGACAAAAGCAACTGGCATGCCAACATGGATGTGGGAAATTTTACAAGGTCCCACCTCTAAATGAAGAGCTACAGGCAATCAATGACTGCTGAGAGAAAGAATTAAGTTTTTCTCCAGGGATGAGCTCACTAAGAGGTAATCCAATCTTAAAATGTATTATAATACATTTTAAGAATTTTACATGGGTTTAATTATCAACCAAAAAATCTAGCAGCTGTACAGAAACACACACACAAAAAAACACACACACACAAACTCTTAAGCCTACACAAGTCCGCACACACACATTCATTTTCTTGAAGCTGAAACACAACTAAAATAATTATACTTTCTGCCAAGCCATTAAAAGTATATTATCTTTCTCCAAATCAAAGGTACATGTCAACAGATGCAAACCTAAATTTTGAACAAGAATAAATTGAATACAAAGAGTATTGTCACAAACTGTGAGTTAAAGATGATTAGTCCACTTGTTGCTGAATAAATATAATTTCTTTTAAAAAATAAAAAGATTATTCCAATTTCTTTGACATGGGTTACAATGACATGGACATGATGCTTTTTACTAAATATTCTTGTTTCTCATCATAGAAGCAAATCTTGGAACCATAGTATGTTAGTCAGCTTTCTAACATTGCAACAAAATACTTGAAATAATAAACTAAAAATATGGAAAGACTTATTTTGACTTGTGGTTTCAGATTTCTGCCATGGTTGCTTGGTTCCATTGTTTTGGGGCCTGTGATGAGGTAGAACATTGTGGTGAGCAGCAAAGCTGCTCATTTTATGATGGCCCAAAAACGGAGTGAGAAGGGGGCGGGGGGGGGGGCTTCATACATGCTTCAAAGGCATGCTCCCATAACTTGTTTCTTCTCGGCCTCACCTCTGAAAGTGTTCAGCGTCTCCTGATAGTCTAATGTAGTAGGTACCTTTCCTGTTGCTGTGATAAAATACCCTGACAAAAGCCACTTAAGGGAGAAAGTGTTCTTACACCTCCAGGGGATACAGTCCATCAATACAGAGAGGCATGGCCACAGAAGTGGGAGGCCAGTTGACCCCACTTCAGGAATCAGAGCATGAGCAGGAAGCAGGGCTGTACTATAGATCAAGGCCCACCCCTCATAACCCACTTCCTCCAGCAAGATACTACCTTCTAAAGGTTCCACAAACTTTCCAAGCAGCCCCACCAGCTGGAGACCAACTCTTCGAGCACAGGAAATGAGCATATAGGGCAAATTTCACATTCAAATCAGAAGGGCTAACAACCAAGCATGTAGGTCTTGGGGGACTTTTAAAAACCCAAACTATACTACTCTGCATGTATTTCAGACAACAGCGACATTGACAATTGTGAGCCAGGACCCCTAGAATGAGAAAAGACACTGAGAAAAGATAAGTTGATGACAGTTCAGAAAGAGTGGTTGTGCATTTTCCTTTTGACCATAATGAGGACATTGAAATAGATTTGAGAGAAGTTTGCCACACTAAACATGAAATGAGGGATTCCTACATATAAACAAAACCAACTCTGCAGTGACAACATTAGGAAGCTAACTTCACAGAATATTAGGGAGTCTGTGAATGTTTGAATGATAAGACTTTCCCCAAATGACATGGTCTTAATGACACTGAATTTGACTCAAGAACTCCAAACATCAGGGTGTCTGTACTTCCTACTGAGATCACATATTAACATGCTACATATGCCCAGCTGCAAAGCCACAGGCTCCTATGTGAACAGTCAGGCCCTTAGAAAGCTGCACTGAAGTGGGTGCTCACCGCACTTGGACTGGTAGTCTGGAATTCATATAACATGTGTTCTACAATTAATAACCTAATGTTGATGTCTGTGATGTATGGTGGGAGGGGCATTTTTCCCAACCACTAGCCTTGATTTAAGAATATTAGCTTACTCTAAATCAAAAGCATATTTTAGTTTGGCATTTTAAGTTTAGAGATAATCCAGCAAGATGGCCCCGTGGGCAAAATTTCTTGCCACAAAAGCCTGACAATCTGATTGTGAGCTCCAAACCCCATGTAAAAGTGGAATGAGAATGGACTCCACAAAGTTACCCCCTGACCTCCACATGTGTGCCATGGCATGCCTGCTACCCCCAGCCATGTCATGCACACACACAACAATAATTATTTTTCTTAATTAAAAAAAAAAAAAGATCTAAAGACCTATCAGAAGATGACAAGACACTGATGACAGTAGGATCAAGAAAAACTTTGGAATAGTTGAGAAGGCAGTGTGCTTATTTTACAGTATCTATAATAGAAGTCTATCTAGTTAAACACTCAAAGACTAAAAATAGCATTCACTTTGTCAATAACATGTCAGAATTTTGGTAAAATTTGTGCAACTCTCCATGGTATTACCCATCTCTATGTTGTTCTGAGTGTTCTTCAGCTCCAAGGTAGAGAGACCTACTTATGTCTAGTTCAAGTGTATATGCCTCCTGTGAGGACAGACCTTGACACTGTAGGTCAAGTGGGTAAAGGAATGAGGAGGAAATGAAGGCAACACCCTTTCTCAAAGGCTCAGTGGATCCCATTTCTCTGCCTCTTCCCTGGAATGCCACATGGAGCAGAAGAGTGACAGGGCCTGCCCTGGGCAGGCTTTATGAAATTGTGTGATGTAAGAAACAAAGAATATTCTGGGAAAGATTACTTTCACAGTGAGATCAGAAAAATAGCCAAGAGAAAAGAAGAGGTGATTCTGGATGAGAAATGCCCTTCCCTTAGTGAGGGTCTTAGGCTTGGAAAGCTTTGTGTGCTGCTGACCTAGGTTCATCTTCTGCAGGGAAAACTATGAAACATTTCTCCTGCAAAGGTCAGGTGACGGTGTGAGAGCCCCTGGAACTGGAGTTACAGGTAATTGTTAGCGGCCATGTGGTAGGGAATCTAACCTGGGTCTTCTGTAAGAGCAGCCAGTGCTCTTAACTGCTGAGCCATCTCTCCATTTAAACATTAGATGTTATTTAAAAAAAAAAAAACAAATAAATTCAATAGGAAAGAACTTAAAAAAGTTTGCAAACCATAGACTATCTTTGGTATAAATAAAAGTGCATTAAGGAGTAAAAAAGAGAGTCTGGCTTACATAACAGAAGCCCCCAGACACAAATTCAGTTCGTGGTTCTCTTATGAGCACAGAATTCATGTGACCTACAATTTGTAAACGATTACAGACTGTGTTTTGAATTTAGACCACCTATTGCCACTCTAAGATTTACCTTTCCTTAAAGTTCATAACATTATAGATCCAATCTTAATATTGTCTTCATTTGTATAACCTACCTTCACTTAGCAACTAGACGATTAGAATCCTTGTGACTATCAATGTAATCTTGCTTATGACAACAGGAAACTAACCCAAATAATTTTTATTTCACTGTAAGGAATATTGAACATATATTTGTAGTCATCTACATTTCTCTGACTTTACACCAGGTCTACATATATGAATTTGTTGAGTAAAACTTATGCAAGGTATCTTTCCTCCACATCCAACCCTAGGAGGAGTGGGAACTAGCTAGAAATTTACTGAGACATTTTTGCACTATCTTATTTAATATGCAAGAGCTTTAACAGGAATAGTGTAACCATTGATATAGATTTCACAATAAATATCTGAGCACCTATGAATATTCTTAGGATATATCGAGAAAACTGATACTAAAGAGCTTATACTTGAAAACATTTATTATTTATTATTTTTATGTGTATGAGTGTATTGCCTGCATGTGTGTAAGTGCACCCATGTCGTGCAATGCCCTCGGAGGTCAGAAGGTGGTACTGGATCCCCTGGAACTGGAGTTACAGACGGTTGTTAGCCACCATGTGGGTACTGGGAATCGAACACAGGTCCTCTGCAAGAGCAGCCAGTGCTCTTAACCGCTGAGCCATCTCTCCAGCCCCATATTTGAAAAATTTAACAGCTATTTAGTCCTACCTAAGCACCTGTATGACATCCTTTCTACATCCCTACCTGGGACCATGCTCCCCCCACCTTATGACTGCTAATGAATGCAAGTGCTCTGGTTGCAAAAGTGTCCTCTCAGAGCAGACCATATGAAGCTCAGCAGTGTTAGAGCACAAAGAGGCGCATGCCTGCTAGGTGATGCACAGGCAGGGTGCTGGGTGCTCCACATCCTACCAGGCCAGTCTCCTCCTTCCCTATTCCACCCTAAGAATGGCCCTGTTCTCCCTGTACTCCTATGCCCCTTCCAGTTTTAGTGTTATGCCCCACATACACTGTACTTTACCTTTGACTCCAAAACAAAAATGTTTTGTAAATTTAAAATATTTTAACTGTTTAAAGGTACTTGTATCTTTATTCTGTTTCATTTTTCATTTTTTAAACTTTTCACCCTAACCCTATATTCTTTTTTAATTAGCATACTAAGTATCATGTCTTATTACAGAGTTTTCAATCTGTTTTTGTTGACCTTCCCTTTTCTCCCATCCCACTTCACCCCTTGTACCCTTCCATTCCCAGGAGCCTCCTTTCCACTTTTAAATCACCTGTGTCGGATTGCCTGGCCCCAACACCTTTAAAAAAAAAGATTTTCATTTCTACTTATTTGTGTGTGCGTGTGCGTGTGCGTGCGTGTGTGTGTATACATATAGGTACATGTGTGTGGGTACCTGTGGAAGCAAGAACAGAGCACTGGATCCCCTGGAGCTGGAGTTATGGGCAATTATGAGCCACTAACATGGGTTCTAGGAACTTAGCTGAGGTCCTCTGCAAGAACAGCACTTGCCCTTAACCACTGAGTCATCTCTCCAGCCCCTTCATCATTCTATTTCCCTTCACATGGTCCCCCTTCTACTTTTATGATCACATTTTCTGTATTTCTTTCCATTTACTGTATATGAATGAATTCTTCTAAAAGCAGTATGTTTCCTCTAATAATAGCTTTCATGTGATCAAGCATAAAAAGCAGGTTATGAGTTCAAATCCTGAAGAACAACACACTTATGAATCCTTTGAGACGATATTAAAGGTACCTCAAGTATTTGCCTTTTAAAGTTAGTGCATCATAAAAAAAAAGTAATCAGTAAAGTTTCTTAAGGCAACTTTCTCATCCACACCAGACATTACACAAACAACCATAGGTCCCATTACCCATATTGTATAATGTCTCCAACATGGGTATCAATGGGCTCTTCAAAAAACTAGTCCTTCTCCATCCCAATCCTTGCTCTTCAGAGTATGAACAGGATCACATAGGAGCAGAATATGGAAATATAAAATCCAAAGCCCCATTTGGATTGGCCTGTAGCCATGTGTGTGGGGCATTTTCTTGATTGTTGAGTGATGTGAGAGGGCCCAGCCCACTCTGGGTGGTGCCAGCCGTGGGGAGGTGGGCCTGGGCTGTATAAGAAAGCAAGCGTGCAAGCTAGGAAGCAATACTTCTCCATGATCTGTACTTTGGTTCCTGCCCTGAAACGCCTGTCTTGGTTTCCCTCCATATTGAACTGTAAGCTTAAGGTGAAATAAACCCTTTCCTCCCCAAGTTAGTTTTGGTCAGTGTTTTTATCACAGCAATAGTAACTAGGACAGATCCTCAAGTGATTCATTTCCCTATTAAAATTTTAGAAACTCTTGGAGTAACACTGAAGAGGCCCTCAGAACTGTATACTATTTACAACCTCTCCCCCACCTATTCTGAAAACTCATCATTCTGCCACCATGATCAATAAGGGAAAATATTTCCTTTTCCCTTACTTCAGAAGACCAGGACTCCCTGATCACACCTCATTATCTGTTTCCTAATCCCCACATGGTTACTTCCCGTTTCAGATTCAATTTTTCACCATTCCTCAACTTTCGAAACTCCTTCACTCTGTCCTTTGGAATCTGTGGGCAGCCACAGCAAACCTAAACACTATCTCAGAACACCTTCTTCACCCTGGTGCTGCTCTAGCACTGTGTAGCTGGGTGCTCTGTCAGTGAAGATTTCTTCTCTCGTTACACATTGGACACTGGGACTGAGGAAAGGGCAGGTGTTCTTTTTGGACTGTAACATAGCTTCAGGACCATCATCTCCACCATCCCCAGGCATGCTGGGATTATACCTGTAATCCAAGCACTTGGAAGGTGGAGACAGGTGGATGGAAAGTTTAAGGTCAGCCTCAGCTAGGGTTCAAGAGACAACTGGTCTTAACAGGCTATAACTGTATTTTCATAGCAGACCTACCCACCAGGAGGGACTTCTGCAGTTAACATTCGACTATCAGAGTGACACTGCAGATCATGCCTAGTGTCCTTAGCATGTGGGCTGAATGCTTATTGAACTCCACCCTCAGTATAATGAGGCAAAGCAGCTCACCCCTACTACAAACTAGCCCCATTAAAACTGAAGAAAAAAAAAATTCAATTGGAATAAGGGCAATTAAATGATCATTCCAGGGGCAAGAGTGTGCCAGTAAACACGCATGAGGGAAGCCGGCCCAGTTGGCTACCACAGCGTTCTACTGGAGGGGCAAGGAGTCATCTCTGGGGTACTCCTCTACCCTCTTGGATGCCACACACACACCTTGCAAGGCTGGGTCAGAGGAGCAGGCAAAGTCCACACAGAGTAAAGCAAGGGCAGAGTAGTGCCCTTGGCACCTGCGCCCACCTGGGCTATTAGCAAAAAAGTGGTGGATCCCTTGGCAAACAGTGGAAAACTATTCAGGAGCAGCTGCCAACCCTTAACTATCCCTGGACGTGCTTTTTGGAGGGGTGCTAAGTGCAGAAAGCCTAAAGCAATGCAGTTTTTCTTATTTAATGACATTCTTGTATGACAGCATTGTCATTCCAAAGGAAAAAAAACCACAGCAAGCAACAAATATTCCCTTATAAAAATGTCACTGATTCCACTGAAGTTGAAGAATTAAGGAATGGATAGCTAATTAACACACCAACTAAATCATTTGCAGTTTCTGCTGCCACTGCCACACAATGAATGAATCACCTTAAGTGTATTACTGATTTACTCTTCGAAAGCGGGAAGGCACCCAGTAATGAACATGCTGCTGTCTGGGTTCCTGACTCAGAGGCACAGTATATCACTGTATATATGTGCTATCAGAAAGTGAAATCCACGTTAGTCATCCTCACCACTGCCGCAAATGTGGTTTTGTGGTCCCTGCTCTGAAGAGATTTCTTCTTCCCAGCCAGTCTTCTAAGTCTATGTGAGTTTGTGACTTCTGCTATGACCTGCTTTTCATGGTCTGTGCCTCTCTATTCTCTACAAAGTAGGTCCTACCTGACTTCCATTCCTCCCTGTACTTTTTAAAAATTATTTTTATATGTATGAGTGTAATGCCTGCACATATGTAGATGCACCCAGGCCATACAATGCCTATGGGGATCAGAAGAGGGCGTCACATCTCCTGGGAGTTACAGACAGTCATTAGGTGCCATGTGGGTGCTGGAAACTGAACCTTGGGTCCTCTGCAAGAGCAGCCAGTGTTAACCACTGTGCCATCTCTCCAGCTCCCCTCCCTGTACTCTTACAGAGACAAACTTGCAAATGTATCAGATAGTTTGCATTTCTTGTAGGAAAGACCTTTACAGTATGGGCATAATTTGGATTAATGACTTTTTACCTAACCTTGCAACCAAAAAGTTACTGTTTATAATATAAACAAGCTTAGAGTCATGTGCTCTTGTGACTTGGTCATATGGTCTTAATCTCACAGGACCATTCCTTGCCCTCCACCCAAGAGAGTGTATGAATGTGTATATTCATGAAGTCCAGAACCTTCTGTAGTTGTGTTTGTGGTACTCTAGGTCTAGGAATCAAAGAGTAAAATTCTTCTCTGAGAAGATAACAGTGGGTCTGATTTACTTCCCCTTTTCTTCCTGGAGATACTGTTCCAATATTGAGCGAAGCCCTTCCTCAGGAGAAACTGAAGGAACACGTCTTCAGCAGTTTGGGTCCATTCTTGGCCTTAAAATGCATGCAAAGAGTCAGGTTGTCTTTTTGACTGAATAGCTGCAATGTGGCTTAGTAAAGCCAGTTTCTTATGCTTTATTTCTACATTATTTTCTTGCAAGTTGGAAAAGGTGTTTATTTATTGATCTTGTACTACATTTTGTGCTGATATATGGAAAAGCTAAAAACACAGAATGATGAGAAAAAGTGTATACTGTCGTTTGGAAATTCTTCATTTTACTTGCAGAGCACCAACTGGTGCTTTACTGTGACAGCACTGTCATGTGAAATACAAGCCTTACCTTTTTATGTGTTTGATTAAAAAATATACTGGTGCTCTTACAAGTGATGAGTGTTTATAAATGCATTTAGTTAGGAATATATATTTACAGCTACAAGGAACTAAATTTAGAGGTACCTTCATTCTATGTGTATATTTTTTCACAATTTTACATCTTATAGTCACCAAATTACAATGGTCACACATGTTTAAAATTAACCAATTCCATTCTTAGGAATTTGGTTTATTTATCACTTGTATAGAAGTAGCATATTCCATTAGTTTCAACTTCCATATGACATGTTAGATATAAGCTCACTTGCTCTGTATTATTTCTAGAAGGAACAATCTTACAAAACCCTTGAAAACAATCTTTAAAAAAATCAAACAAAAAAAAACCCACCAACACTGGGAACATCTCCTGCCCTGCTGTTCCAGAGCTAATGCCTTCTCTACCAGCTAGTAAGAAACACCCCATCCTTTTCAGCTAGCCAGGTTAGAGCCAGCACAGCTGAGACCCACCATCTCAACTCGGGCCTAGGTTCCTTCACCCTCTTAAAGAGCTTCTGACTAGCCTGCCTGGATCTATCAGGTCCCGCCAATAAAAAAATCAAAAGAACCTAAAGCCCAAACCAACTAACTATTCATACCCAATCATAAAGCAACCAAGCTATATCAATGTAAAGAGAATAAAATTTCACCAAAGGCAAGCTTGCATTTCATATCAGACACACAAGCAAAAGAAATCCACATTCCCATACCACAACAAAAAAATACAGTATGAAAAACCAAAATAATATGTACCCACCAAACTCCACCAGTCCTATAGAAGCGTACTACAATGAAAGCTATCTAGAGGACCCAAAGACAGAGTTTAAAAGAACAATCATAAGCATGACAAAAATTCAACACATTTAAAGAACACACAACTCAAAAAGCACAAAGTGAACAGGGATAAGCTCGACTGAAGCGCAAGAAAATACAAATGTACAGATGAACAAAATGACGAAGAGAATCGACAAGAGATGGAAACATTGAAGAAAACTGAGGCTGAAATAAAGATGGAATTGAAGAACTCAGTAAGTCATTTTGAAACAACAGGAAAAAGCCTCACCAGGAGAATGGATCAAATGGAAAACAGAGTATCAAGAATGGGTGATAAAGTTGAACTGGACCACTCAAGCAAAGAATTTGAAACAAATTTTAAAACACGGGAATGGAGTATGCAGGAAATGTAGGATACTATGAAAAGACCAAATTTATACATCATAGGCACAGAGGAAGGAGAAGAATCCCAGGTCAATGGCACTAACCAGATCTTCAACAAGATTATAGAAGAAAATTTCTGTAAATTAAGGAAAGACATATTCATACAGCTACAAGAAGCAAACCAAACACCAATTATCCAGGAACAAAACAGAAATTCCCTGTGGCACATCACAGTAAAACGAGAGAGAGAGAGGGGGGGGGGGGGAGAGAGAGAGGGGGGGGGGAGAGAGAGAGAGAGAGAGAGAGAGAGAGAGAGAGAGACAGCAAGTTACATATAAAGGAAAATTCATCAGGATTACAGCTTACTTTTCAATGTAAACCGAAAAGCCTGAAGAGCCTGGAGCAAAGTCTTCCAAGTTCTAATGATCATAGTTGTCAACCCAGAATACTAACTCAGCAAAACTATCTATCATAGTTGAAGGGGAAAGAAAAATCTTCCATGATACAAAGAGGCTGAAAGAATTTATGCTCACGAAACTACTCCTACAGAGAAGACTCATAGCAAAACAAAGGACTGAAGAAAGGAATGACCATACCCACAAGGCTACAGAAAGAAAATAAATGATGGTATAATTATGGAAACACAAAAGAGACTAAGAACACAAACAGAAAATGACAATAACCAATATGTATCTTTCAATAGCAACTTTAAATATCAATGGTCTCAACTTCCTAGTCAAAAACTAGACCAGTTGAATGGATTAAGAAACAAAATCCATCTTTTGTTATCTACAAGAAAAGTCATTTTACTTTCAATGATAGGTACCAACTTTAGACTGAAAGAATGGGAAGAAAAAAAATTCCAAGTAAATGGTATTAGAAACAACCAGGCATTTTGATTCTAATATCTGACAAGATAGACTTCAAATTTAAACTAATCAGATGAAGTAAAGAAAAGTCACTTCATTCTGAGCAAGATATTACACTCAGGAACATATAGCACCAAACCGTGGTTCAGGCAGAGTTTCATGAAAACAGTTCTACTGTATTTCAAGACACAGATTAACCCCAACTCAGTAATAAGAGGTCACTTCAATATTCAGCTCTCTCCAATAGACAGGTCAACTCCAAGAACAAACAAGAGAAACATCTGAATTAATTGATACCATATACCAAGTGAACATAACATATATCTACAAAATATTCTACCCAATCACCAAAGAATACACATTCTACTCAGCAACCCATGGAAAATTCTCTATAATAGACTTCATACTGGGGCACCTCAACAAATACAAAAGAAAAAAAAATGAGATCTATTGGAACAAACAACAATGCAATAAAGCTTAAAATATCAACAGCAAAATAACCCTTAAAAAACTACATCAACTCACGGAGATTAAACAACACCCATTTGAACGATGAATGTATAAAAGGAGAAATCAAGAGAGAAATAAAAGTATTCCTAAAACTAAATGAAAATAACACAGCACAATAAAACCTTAATTAAAAGCAGTCCTAAAGGGAAGTTTATAATTCTAAGTGCCTACATTAAAAAAATCAGAAAGAACCCAAATAAATGACTTGATGGTACAAGTCAAGAATCTGGAAAAGCAAGAGCAAACTAAACTGAAACCCAGCAGATGAGAAGAAATAAGAAAAATCACAGTAGAAATCAATGAAATAAAAATGAAGAAAACAACACACATGCACACACACACACACACACAAACCAATGAATCTAAAAGCTGGTTCTCTGAAAAGATAAACAAGATAGACATTTAGTCCAGCTAACCAAAAGACCAAATCCAAATCAACAAAATCAGAGACAAAAGGGGAAACAGCAGACACTGAAAAGATCAGAACACTATTAAAGGAATACTTTAAAAACCTGTATCATATTTTATTAGAAAATCCAAAACAAATGGACAAATTTCTAAATTCAATGGAACCACCCAAGTTAAACCAAGAGTTCAACAACTTAAACAGACCCATAACAAATAAGGAAATCAAAAGAGTAATACAAGACCCCCTGATTAAAAAAAAAACACCCAGGCCCAGATGGATTCACAGCAGAATTTTACCAGACCTTCAAAGGAAACTTACAACCAACACTATTTAAAAAGACAGAAACAGATGGAGAACTCCCAAACTCCTTCTATGAAGCCAGAAACAGCAAAGAAAATATAGGCCTATATCCCTCATGAACACAGATGCAAAAATTCTCAACAAAATATTTGCAAATTGCATACAGACACACATGAAAAAGATCATCCACAATGATCAAGTTGGCTTTATTCCAAAGATGTAGGGATGGCTCAATATACTTAAGTCAATAAACATAATCATCTCAATAGATGAAGGTTTTTGACAAAATCAAAATCCAACATGCATTCATGTTAAAAGTCCTAGAGAAAACTGGACTGGAGGGAACATACCTTAGCATAATTAATGCCATATACAACAAACCCATAGCCAACATCATTCTAAATGGAGAAAAATTGAAGAATCCCCATTAAAGTCAGAAGCCAGACAAGATTGTCCACTATCCCTGCCCCCTTTTAATATAGTGATTGAAACTCTAGTTAGAGCAATGAAAGAAGGAAATTAAAGGGGTACTAATTGGAAAAGAGGCCAAATTATCTCTATTTGCAAATGATATATTATATATGAGATCCCAAATTTTCCACCAGAAAAATTAACACTTTCAGCAAAGTGGCAAGTTACAAAATCAATGTATAAAAATCAGTAGCCTTTCTATATACAAATAAAAAGCAATCAGAGAGACAGTTCTGGTAAGTACGCCCATTCACAATAGTCTCAAAGAAATTTAAAATACCTACACATGAACCTAATTAAAGACATTAAAGACCTCTATAATGAAAACTTTAAATTTTTTATTTATATTTTTTATGTTTATGCATGTATTGCCTGCATGTAGGTAAGTGCACCCGTGTCGTGCAATGCCCACAGAGGAAAGAGGCTGTTGGATCCCCTGGAACTGGAGTTACAGACAGTTGTTAGCTGCCATGTGGGTGCTGGGATTCGAACCTGTGTCTTCTGCAAGAACAGTCAGTGTTCTTAACCTCTGAGCCATCTCTCCAGCCCCGAAAAACTTTAAACCTTAAAGAGGAAGACACAACATGGAAAGATCTCCCATGATCATAGATTTGTAAAATACTGTGACAATAATATGATCATAATACAAAAAGGAACTTATAGTAGATTCAACACAATCCCAATAAAAATTCCTATGATATTCTTCACAGAAATAGAAAAAAAAAACTATTCTAAAATTTATATGGAATTACAAAAGGCTATGGATAATGAAAGCAATCCTGAGCACAAAAGGCAATGTTGAGATTACTATACATACCAGATCTCAACACTACCACAGAGCTATAGTCCTAATAATCCTAAAAACAGCATAGGGTGCTGGAGAGATGGCTCAGCAGTTAAGAGCACTGGCTGCTTACAGAGGACCTGGGTTCAATTCCCAGCATCCACATGATAGCTAAAAACTGTCTGGAACTCCAGTTCCAGAGGAATCCAATGCCCTCTTCTAACTCATCACACGACATAGGTGCACTTACATACATGCAGGCCATACACTCATACACAAAAATAAAAATATTATAAAACTTGAAAGAGGAGCATGATTCTAGGGAAGGGAAATAAGGAGCAGGTAATGCAATACATGTGACATGAAAGCAGAGGATCAGGGGCTACTAGAGGGCCTTCAAACAGCAAGGGAGCCGGACAACTTCTTGCTCACCTCCCACCTTCTGGTCACCTGATCCTTCTGCTTTCATGTCACATGTTCCATTACCTGCTCCTACATGCACACACACACACACACAAATTAAAATCTGGGTTCTATATATGAGAGAAAATTTCCTACTTGAATTTCTGATTCTGGCTTATTTAATAGCTTTACAATTGGTACTTTACATTTGGGAAACATGCTCAATTTCTTTTTTATCTACTTATTCTGATTCATGTTGTCACCATATTGCCTGTGCTTGTATGTGCTCAGTGGGCACACGATCCTCCTAATACTTAGGACTACATTTATGCACCATTGTACCTAGCTTTTGAATTTTTAAGTGAAGAGTTATTACAACTAAATTTTTTAGTTAATCAATAACCCTACTTGGTAACTGATGTAGATATTATGATCTTCCAACTATATCCCATTTCACTTAGACGTTCTACTTTTTGCTACCTGAGAAAAAGAAGGCATTTTTTTTATAAAGTTTTATTGAATTTCTGTGAATTTCATACAATTCATCTTGATCATATTTAGGCCCCCTATTTGTACCCCCTCTGGATCTCATGAATTCTGTCATACACGCTAAAGTTCATTAAGTCACATTTGTATCCACAAATGTTCCTCAGCATGATTCCATCCACTGGAGCTTAGTCAACCTATTTGGAGTCACTCTCAAAGAAAACCACCTCTTCTTTCTACCAGTAATTATCAGCTGCCAGCAGTTGTCAAATGTTGAATATGTACTTAAGAATGTCACAATGAAACATCATCGGTTTATGTTACCTTAAAAATTAATTTTAAAAATGTCTATGGTAGCTCATAGACATCTTGAAGTTGCACTGTTTTATAGTACAAAACAGATCAAGTCTCAAATACACTAGGTTCATAAAAACAAGGCTGGGGCTGAAGAGATGGCTCAGTACTTAAAAGCACTAGCTGCTCTTACAGAGGACCTAGGTTCACTTCCCAGCACTCACATGGCAGCTATCAGTCTTAAAACCCCAATTCCAGGGGTTCCGACATCCTCTTCTGGCCTCTATGCACAGTGCACAACATGGGTGAACTTATATACATGCACAAAAAACAGATACATATAAAATAAAAATAATAAAATATTAAAAAATAAAAATAAAAAAGTCTGCTTCCTATTTAAGAAAGTCAACTGCTGCTTATCAAGATTGTTCACTAGCACAAGAATTCTCAAATGGCTTACCATACTCCCCTATTCATGTGTCAAAATCAGTTGTCATCAAATTAATCAAGCAGCACAATATATGCTACATTTCTCTTACAACAAAAATTAATACTCATTTTATCTTCCAACCAAATACATTCATGTGCCTAATATATATGTGGTGCATGTGCAGCGGTATATGTAAACATAGACACACATGCACATATTTACCCACACACACTTTTAGCTCCAAGGAGCTAACAATCTATGAAATGTTAATTCTATGATAACCTGAAGTTTGGGCACAGCCCAGGTTTTATTGCATTTTTATTTCTAAGGACACCACTTCATTCAAGTAGAAATGCTGTCACATTTCAAAAGCAGAGTTTCTCTTATAATTACTATGAAGACTTTGCTCTCTAAACCAAGGAAATCAAAAGTGAAGAATTAGGTATCCACAGAAAATGTATTAGAAACTAAATCTCCAATGACAGGTGTTTAAGTTATGAGCTCCACATCTTGTAGTTGATTGAGCATCAACCTCAAGAGAGATTGAGGCTGCAAGTTTGCAGCTACCTGCTCTCTCAGTTACTGTCACAGGATGAGGTCACTGCAAGATCTGCTAGATGTGGAACCTGAATATTGGAATTCCCAACTTTCAGAATGGTAACAAATTACATTTTTAATGTTACAAAGTATGTGCTATGTTAGCAGCAACACAAAAGACACTTAAAACATCTGCTATCTTATTCACTAGCATTTAATCTGACGGTATTTAATTACCTGTGCTATTTAAGCTTTTTTTAAAATTTGAACTCAGAAAATTCATAAAACTCAGAATGCTAATGTTTATGAAGTGCATCTCAGGGAAGACACTTGACTTCCAAACTTTAAGTGTGATTCTCAGAATCACCTAACCTTCTGCATGATTATCTATTTACAATTTAAGTGCAATATGGACAAAATTACTATGCTACCTTTAAACTACTATGAGTTCATTATGGTTCCCACCCTGTATTTGCTGTTTACAACAAAGCAAAACATTTACCTGACAGAAGATGCTATGATTTTAAGTGTCACTCCAAAGTTCACATTGAAAATTTAATCTCCAATGCAACAGTATTAGAAGGTAAGGTCTGTATGAGGTGATTAGGTCAGGAGAGCTCCTGCCTAGTAAGTGTATTAGAACTACGCTATATACAAGTATCTTCACATAGCCTCTGATGCTGTTTCTTCATCAATCCCACTAAAGACAGAACAGTCTGAGTCATCAAGACCAGGTCCTCATCAAACACTGAAACTGCTGGCCTTTAGAACTGTGAAAAATAACTTTCTATTAACTACAAATTACCCAGGTTTGGGCATTTTGTTATAACAACACAGACTATGACAGAAGAGCACACTGAAAGTACCTATTTCACAAAGTTCTCTTAATTTTTCCAATAAACCAAAAAGCTCAAGAAAATAAATCCATTATCTTATCACTAAAATCTGATATCTGCTATGAAAAAACATTTATTTTGGTATTTTAATTTAGAAGTAGGAAACAAATAGGAAAGGAAAAAAAAAAAAACACAAAGTATACAGGCACAATTTACTTCATGAGCTTCTCACACCCTCATTGTTCACTATGTCCATGATGAAAAAGGGTTCAGCCACCCCTGCAAAAGAAAGAAAGCAGCCATTTTTAAGCACAGGTACTAATAACAATCGAAATACAATACGCTATCATCTTATATAATCAAACCCAGTTACTTGGACCCACACCTAACTTTATCCAAGAAAGCATGACGAAATAATGCTAAGCTTCAAAATTTTGAAACTGAAGCATGTGGCTTCTGGGGCAAGTGTATCTGAACACTCACAAGTCTCCCCTAGGAAAACCATTTAGGAACAGCCTGGCTTACATGTCTTTCTGAACAAAGAAAAAGCATCAATCACATGACAGACGGTTGGCTGAGTTTCCCCATTCGACATATGTGGTAATAAAGCAGCTAAACCCAAAGGCTGCAGAGGACCACCACTGTTCTCAACCACTACACACTATCAGAATCATTCAAAAACCCGTACACACACTGGAAACAAAACTGGCACTTCTATAGACCCCTTAAATGTAAACATTAAAACTGTACTGTCAGAGATACATTTAGTACTGTAATGGCAAATAAAGAAAATATAATCCCATTACCAGATGAAAATTGTATACTCCTGAACATATATTTTATTGCTGCATATCCTATGTTAAGTTGTACTGCTGTGATTACAGCATCAACTATGTGATGGAATAGAACTCCTTTAAATTAAAATACTGTGTACATTCTTACTACAATTGTAAAAAAAACTACTCAAAATCTGTAAGGAAAAAAAATGATTACAATTTAATCTAGTGAAGGAAGCGTGGTCATATTTCCCTGCCATTATTTCAAAATGATTCATGTGGTGTTTCATATTTTTTCAAGTACCTAAAAAAATTTTCTTTCGGTTTTACAGTTATTGTACCCTAACATCAAAAGTGTGTATTTTCAGTAGCTTTTCACATAAAATACTTTACTTAAAGTAAAAAATAGTGAATAGGAGATAACTTGTTAAACAAAACAGTTTTTTAGTTACAAGCAACTAGCTTCCAGAATGTTTCATATCCTGCTTAGGACCCACTACATTACTTACTCTCTCTATACCTCAGCTTCCCCCTAAGGATTAAAATAGCTAACTTACATTCAGCAAAAACAGTCTGTGTGGCACAAGATAAGACCTCAGTAAAAGTTTGTTATTATCCTAATAATCATCATTACTAGAAAAAGAATTTGAAGTCATTTGCTTAATGCAAATAATTATTTACTCAGTTTTTTTGTGGCTATAAAAGGGCGCTGGACTAGTTTCTTTGAATAAGCAAAAAAACCTGTATCTTTATATATTATGTACAGGAGTAGGATCACTATAGAAGTTTCTTCACACAGCCTCTAATGCTTTCTGTCCTTCTGTCCCATTTACCATGTGAGGACAGAGTGTGAGTTATGAACCCACCAGTACTGCCTAGAACACTGAAAAATAAATTCCTATTATTTACAAATTATCCAGTTGGGCATTTTGTTATAGCAGCCCAGACTAAGACAGAACAACACTCTGACAATACAATATTTCACCAGTTCCTTTCCCTATAAACAAAAAAATAATAATTATAATAATAATTTAACATATTATATTAGTAGAATTTGATAAATTGTCTATAATGGAAAAATGCTTATTCTGAAATTTTTCTAATTTAGAAGTAAAACATCTTAAAGGCAAAATATGTGTGTGGAGAGGGTACAGAAAACCACAAAGTACACAGGCAAATAAATGATCAGACTGTCCTCCAAACTCCTAATCTTAACATGACAGACAGACATCTAAGTATGACCCAAGGTTGCCCAAAGTCTGGCAAGAAAGATAAAAACACTGCACTAAGTGAAGGTTTAGGAAAAAAAAACAACAAACAAACAAACAATGTACCAAAAAAATGCCAACAAAGCTTCATTTGTTCTGAAGGACAAAACTAAGAACAGTGAGAGTGACTATCATAGTAAACAAGCTTTGTCATTAGAGAAATACTTTCTACTAACTATCAGACCACAGGATGGGAAATAGGACAGAAGCACTGACTTGAAGACAGGCAATCTACTTCAGTTATAGTTCTAAAAAAAATAGTGATTTTCAGATGGAGCTACGAACTGTGCACCTCAAAACAATCACGATGCAGTACAAAGAGGACAGGACTCGTACTCAAAATACTTGTCTGCAACTGGACATTTCTTGAAGGTAATACTGTATGCCTTTATTTTTTTGACCCTGTAAAACTTTATTCATTAAACAAAATAGTACTAGTTAATAGAGTTGTTATAAAGACACAAAAGCATTTTGAAACTATTAGCAGATATATAATCATAAGCTGTACAACAGAATTAGAATGTCCTAGGAAATACCTGCATTAAAAAATAGCAGACTGTGTGGCCAGGTGTGGTGGCACACGCCTTTAATCCCAGCAGGTGGATCTCTGTGAGTTCAAGGCCAGCCTGGTCTACATAGTGAGTTCCAGGACAGCTGGGGCTACAGGGAGACCCTGTATCAAAAAGACCAAAAAAAAAAAAAAAGCAGACTTTTTAACTCAAATGGTTTCCCCTGTCATTCATTCCTAGTCTATTCCATAAAGTTACTTACACAATAATGTTATTTATAGGGATGTGGATCAGTTTCACAAAGAAGCCGATGAATCCCATTATAGCAAATCCTATTGCTGTGGCCATGGCAATCTTCTGGAATTCTAAATTTAAAACACAAAGTGTGTATTAATATTTTGGTATTGTCACTGAAAGTGAGGAAAACGGTCAGTGGCACTAATACATTTCCCAGCACATACTTCTCCTGATTAGTAGATACATAACCCTAAAAAGAAAAAGTGCGACTAGTAACAATAAAGAACTGGCCTAACAGGTTCCTAAATTCCACACTCTCTTGATCTTTAAGGCAACACAGAAATGAAAGTACTATGCTAGTGAGTTCAACAATACACACTAAAAATATTTACTCTTCTCAGTGACCAAAATACAAAACCCCAAACAACAAGAAAAAAAGAATCAAGGACAGCTTACACAGCACTTTGCATTATAAACTTTTTATGATAGCAGTGATTACAATAACAAAATTGTAACTTTTGGGGTACATTATAAACAACTAATTGCCTTTGACACAATGAAGTCAAAAGGCTTGGAGAGCCAAATAAAGGTAAGAACAAGGATATTATCTATAATTATATACATATATATATATATATATTACATTCTAACTTAATTCATGAACAGTAATAGACAAATTCTGAGGTACCTTCTAAGCTACAAATCATAAGTAAAATGAGCTGCCCAATTTGGCAACAACCATGCTGTTGATTTCCTGTTACAGTTTTGCTTACTGGTGATAAGGACAGAGCAGGGATGCTGTACAGGTCTTCACACACTGGTAATATGGGAAATGTTCCAAATGCTGAAGTCATTAGTAAGTCGTACACAAAGTAAAAGGGGCAATGGGAGGAAACAATGCAGTGCTCTGGTTTGCCGTGGGCCCGTGTGCTGGACCACCGAGCTTCATTTCAGTTCTGCAAAGACTTTTAGTCAGGAAGACGTTAAACACAATACTTAAAAAATTCGGACATAGGGGCTGAAGAGATGACTCAGCAGTTAAGAGCACCAATTGCTCTTGCAGCCAACCCAGGTTTGGTTCCCAGTACGCACACAGTGACTAACAACCGAATTCCTTAACTCCAGTTTCAGGGGATCTGACACCCTCTTCTGACCTCCATGGGCACTGCACCACACAGGTGCAACTTACATACAATGCAGGCAATATACTCAATACACATAAAACAAAAATAGTAATTTTTTTAAATTAAAAAATTCAGACATTTAATTGTTTCTCTCATGTTAAAGCTATTACCTTTTCTATCAGGTTTGGTGCATCTTTTAACCAGTCGAATTGAGTCCTTTACAAACTGCCGACTTGGCTCAACAAATTGCATTACCTGATCCATGATTGACTGTTTAAAAAAAATAAAAGATGTTCAGTCGTCCTCCTTTACATATTAGAACTTGTTGAGTTATATACAGATGTAAACGAGACCATTTATGCCTGACATAGGTAGATTCCAACTCCTAAAAACAAAGCAAACTTCAAAGTGGAGGCACTTCAAAGTGGGTTCTTTTGGGTATCTAGCATTTAAAAGGAATGTTATTCAATATTACTTAACTTTGGAGTTATGGTATAAGAGCTAATGAAGCCAGGGTATCTATAGTTTATTTCCATGTCTTAGAAGTTCAAATCTCTAGCTAAAAAAAAATAATAATAATAATAATAATAATAATAATAATAAGCCCCTCTAAGCCCTCTAAGCCCCAGTGTCCTTGACTAAGGTGCAGGGGACAATTACCTGAACAATGTATATGTAACTCTTAAGGTACACACCACGGAGTCTATAAACAGTCTGTGACAAAAGCACAGTCATCCCTATTTTCACTTAGGTCTGTTCTAGAAATGCAGCGTTCTTAAATCCACACTAGAGGAAGGACTGTAGACAAGGTGAGAAAACATGCAATAGTGCACTAGGCTCTCTGGATCGTCTGGAGATTCTATCCAACACTTGCAATTTATGCCCTGGACACTCGCAAACAATGCCCGCAAGAACACCAGGAGGCTCAGGGCCACAGGCTTTGAGAAGGCACCAGAAGCCAGAGGCTGGGTTCATCTACAAGGGAGTATGCTGAGCGAGGAAGCTGATCTCCAGACCAGGGCTCTAAACCCTTAAGGTTCACAGGTCGTGGATCGTCCTCCCACGCTGGCTCCGCTCCAGGCTTCCTACCACCTGAGGCTGAGCAAAGTGCTGCGGTGCCCCGACAAAAGGCATCTCTCACCGCCCTGCTCCGCCGGCCCTCCGGTCTCCGGGCCCAGCCCCTAGCCCCATCCCCTCCTTCCCTTCGGCCCGCAGGTCCCCTAGTCCCTGGTCGCCTAGTTACCGTCCCTTGTCTCTCCACTCCATCCCCGGTCTGTTCCTCCACCCCCCCACCCCCCACCCCCCGATAGTGTCCGCAGTCCCCGGCCTTCTTGTTTCCCGTCAGCCCGCCCCTAGACCCCGTCCCCCGTCCGCGCAACCCTTGTCCCTTGGCCGGTCCGCCCGTTCCCGGCTCCACAGTCCTTGGTCTCCCCGTCCCGGTCTCCCCATCACCCTCCTCCCTGTCCTTGGTTCCCCCGTCCGGATCTCCCCATCCCCGGTTCCCGCAGTCCCCGGCCCACGCCCCCGAAAGACCCATACTTGCGGGATGGCAACTTAAGAAGACAGAGACACGTAGCCCAAGGAGGGGACTGAGGCCCAACGGAACCGGAAACCGATTATCTTCCCAACATCCCGCCCACCTCTCCCTTCTATTGGTCCTTCAAGCAAAGACGTCACTGCGCAGGCTCAGAGTGACGTGAGGCTCCCCTGGCTTCCGGGTTGCGGCGCCGGCTGTGCCTGGCGTGATTAGAGATTAGAGGTTTATCCACCTCCGTCACTGGTTGCAGACCCAGGCCCACCCCTCTCCCGTATGTCCACCTGCCCAACTCAGGCCGTCGGAAAGCGGCCACAGCTGAGTAAATCCGTGGGGTGTATGGCAGTAAATGGGCTCCTGCATTCCAGCTCTGAGCCAGGAGAACATTTTGTAGATATATGGTATTAGTGATCAAAAAGGAAACATAAACATGACGGTATGCGCGGCCGGATTCAGAATAACATCTTTTACCAGAACGTGGCTTTCTACTGGCAGTCATGGGAATAGAGCGGGAATTAAGGCCTTGGCACGGGTGAAATGTGTATGTTGTTCATATGCCATTTGACTTACCTTGCTTTGAGACTGTTACCACATTTTGTGACATGATGATCTTATGTTTTCGTAACGAATCATCCTTCATAAAATTATTTACTGAACACATGTTGTGTTTTAACACTTTTACTACATGTTGCACCAAGCCAGACATTCCGTGCCATTCTGCAGTATATGGTCTAGTAAGGGAATCTACAGTGTAGAAAGATGGACAGACATATAACTGTGTATGTTAATATAAATGCTATGCAGTAAATAGTGGGAGGGAGAGACAGAAAGAAATAGGACTCCCTTGCGCGGCCACTGTGAGTCTCTAAGAAGGTAACACATGGGCAGAAATGCAAAAGCTAGAGAATTAGCCAAGTCATCTTAAATCTAAAAGCGGTTCCTAAAACTAAGTTAAGGTAGTGTAAGTAATGTGCATGATTACCTACAGAATGTATGGAAATGTAATAAAACACACCCACTGGATCATCTGGCTAGCAGTTCCTCGCTTAGGCATGAGGATTAAGTAGGACAGTTCTATTCAGTCTCAAGTTTCCAGGTGCAACGCTTTCTTGAGTGTTTTGAGTTAATACATGTTTCTTGGGTATTTTGTTTTAGAAAATACAACAAAATAGTACTTTTAGCATGTTAAAAAATGCATCAAAAAAGTATACACATAGAGGCCAGGTGTGATGGGGTGTGCCTTTAATCCCAGCCCTCAGGAGGCAGAGGCAGAGGGATCTCTGATATCCAGGCCAGTCTGGACTCCAGGAGGGCTGGGACTAGGGAGACCCTGTCAAAACAAACACAAAACCAGAAGTATACACGTAAGAAATGCCATAGACAACATGATGAAATTGTGCATATTGCATATATATGTATGTATAAATCTACAACATTTACCACTGTTGGTGCATACTTTTTGGAGCCACACAGATGCTGCCATTGTAAACTAAATTGTACAGCTTGGATTATTATGAGTCACAGTCATACTTTAAAACTGGAAACAATATCCTCAGCTACATTTTATATTTGTTTATTTATATGTATTTCTCGGACTCCACATGATCTAAATCAAAAGCCCAGTTATTTTGGAGGGAGTTTGAGGTTCAGTGTAGTGTTCAGCTTTAAAACACTATAATATTACCAAGCTGATTAAAACTACATTATATGCATTATATACATAAAACTATTGTCACATTCACCAGCTTTTAAAAATCACCATTTTAAGATATATTTTGAACCTCAATAACTTAGATCCCCAACTTAGAGCAGGAAGAATTTCAGGGTTAGATTTTTTCTAATTTCTGTTATTCAAATATGAGCAAAGAAACAGTGAAAATAAGCACTCCAAGTAAATAACCATATTTTCTTGGCGACCAAAACTTTATGTTTTGGTAACTGTAGTAATAGATTATTTTAAAAGATATCACTGGCTTTTTAAAAAACATGATCCTGAATTGTTTTTCACTGAAAATATTTTCCCAAAACATGAAATAACTTTGAAAAATGAAATCCTAGATACCTGTTAATAGGGTATTTTCACAATTTTAACGCAGGTAATGGGATTCAATAAGTGTAGCAATATCCATTGACTGTACTCTGTACTATGTAAAGACCAAGTGCCAGGAAAGAAAAAAACATAGTAAATGTCTTTGTGTGTTGTCCCAATACAGTATTAAACCAAAGTCTAGGGTTTCTCAGAGGAATACATATGTTGTAATACTAGAGCCGCATGTATCTCTTCCATATCCAAAAGCTGAGTTACAGCTGGATAAGATTTGTCATTTCCCACAGTGACTGTAAGCTCTGAATTAAAGGGGAAACTCTTGATTGTTTGTATGGGGCTATACAAATACAACTCTTCCAAATACCAGAGGACTTAATGGAGCACATTAAGAATATCTGAGGAGGGACTGGAGAGATTGCCCAATGGTTAGAGCACTGGCTGCCCTTGCAGAGGACCTGGGTTCAGTTTCCAGCACCCGTATGGTGGCTAACAACCATCTGTAACTCCAGCTCTAGAGGATCCAACACTCTTCTGACCTGTGCAGGCATTACATGCAGGGGTGTACTTAAATACATGCTGGTAAAACACACATACACATAAAAAATAAATAAACAGTACATAAATATTTTTAAAAAGGATATTCGAGGAATAGTTTTGCAGAATGATCTGTGGATGCCCTGCTGCAGAACTTGGGACTTCAGAACTGATGCCCCAAGGTCAGGTGAGGCTGGTCTGTCCAAGCAGCCTGGGGAGCATAGGGCTGCTGGCACTGTCCTGAGAACAATACCATCTAACTGAATGTAGATGACCACAACATAATATTTTCCATCTATCCATATTCCTGTAAGTTTAATAATTTCATTTTTCTTTACTGTTGAATATAATTCTATTGTGTTTATGTGCCATAGATTTTAACAGTTCTCTTCCAGAAATTCATAATTATGCTTTTAAAATGGAAACTTAGGAAAGACAGAAGATCTGAATAATACTAGACTTGACTGTCAATCCAGTAAGCACCCCCAGTAAGCTGTAAAATTCTGTATAGATGTCTGTGATGAGTTTACCAAGAAGGAAGATATGCTACCCATAGACAGTTTGGAAAATGTAGATGAATTCTAGTGGGAATGCAAAAAAAAAAAAAAAAAAAAAAAAAA
>NW_008354421.1:729229-729582 GCF_000622305.1 Nannospalax galili
ATTTTAGATTTGACTTTTTGGCAATGTTAACCCTCTGTCTGGTTTGGGTTTGCAAGGTCTGGTGAGTGCTGTCGTAAGTGCTGTGGGTTCATATGCGCAGCTACCTTGTAGTGTCCAGACAGCACAGTTTGCTTGTATTCATCAACCACCCTCGGTTCTTGAAATCTTTCTACTCTCTCTTCCCCAATAATTCCCAATAATCTCCTTGGGAGAAAAGGGTGTGGTGTGTTGGGGAACCCTGCTGTTAGGGTTGCAGTTTCTCCATGTCCAGATAGCCCTGAGCAGCTCGGTGCCTGATGGAGAGACTCCCCTTTTCAGCAGGGGGCCTCCTGCTCTCTTCCTGGCTCACCTTG
>NW_008354421.1:729613-776309 GCF_000622305.1 Nannospalax galili
ATGACCTCTGGCATAGAAACTACCAGGTTTTTTCTATATGATAATCAGGCATTGTCTGACAGCCTGATTGACAGAAGTCCACTGCCACATGTAAATAAAGCATCCTACAGAGCACCCATCAGCTGAGGCTTTTGCTACTGCCTCCACACTATAAATCCTCTAGTTTTCCCCCGGAAAACGGAGCTGTATCACTGAACTTGGCTGGAGCTGTATCACTGAATTTGTCTGGAGCTGAGCTGTTTCACTGTGCCTGGGACCAGCCTGTGATCAGTCTTCCCAGAAGAGCTGTCTTCCGTCAGCATTCACTGGCCAGTCTGACCCCGCTGGCTGCTTTTACTCTCCCTGCCCCTGCAGACCGGTGGCCAACAACCAGCGAGCAAAGGGAGAGCCTCCCGCAGCTAGCCCGAGCCTCCCGCAGCTTGGTGCAGAGCCCGCCTGCAGCCACCTGCAGCCGCCTGAGCCTGCTGCGGAGACCCGCCCTGCAGGGTGAAATTTAGGGGTCCCATTTAGGGATGAGCATTCTGCAGTCTCTGCTTCTCTCCATGTTCACCAGTTGTGGGTACCCATGTTAACAGTCATCTGCTGCAAGAACCTTCTGTGGTGAGAGTTGAGAGATGCATTTATCTATGGGTATAACAGTAAGTCATTATGAGTCAGTTTAATACTCTATTTAGCAGAATGCCAGGAGTAGGTTTTCCTCCAGGTTACGTACTTCATGTTCCAAATATATGACAGTCTGCAAAAACCAAACCTACAGTAGACAGAAAAAGTTCAGCAGCTGGTTACCAGGAGCCTGGGTGGGAGGGAATAGTAGCAGAGCACAGGAGACTGCTAGTGCAGTGTTGACCTCAGTGTGGTATTGTAGTGGTAAATACCTGACATCTGTTTGTCATGTCCTCTAGAACTGTAAAAGAATGAAATGGCACAAACTATGGGCGTTAATAATGTATCAGTACTGGTTAATTAGTTTTTTAACAAGTACACACTAGCACAAGGTACTAGGAAATATAAAATATATTTCTTTTTCTTAAAGGAGAAACCTCAGAAGGATCTGTAAAGTGTTACGATAACCTCTTGAATCGGTAACTTTCTTGTTGCAGTGAAAGAACACACTAAAGCATGACTGAGGCAATTTACAGAAGGAAGGTTTATTGGGGCTTGTGGTTCCAGACGGATAAGAGTCCATCATGTCCAGGGAAGCATGTCAGGAGACAGCCAGAGCCTAAAGCTGAGAGGTCACACCTTGAAACAGGCCCAGGAAGCAAAGAGAGAGAAACTGGAGGTGGGATGAGGCCATATACTCTCAGAGCCACCCACCAGTGACATGCTTCCTCCAGCAAGTCACACTGCCTGAACCTCCATAAATAGCGCCAATTGGGGACAAAGTGTTCAAATACTTGGAGCTAGGGCTGGAGAGATGGCTCAGAGGTTAAGAACGTTGTTCTTGCAGAAGACCTGGATTCAAATCGCAGTACCGACATAGCAGCTAACAACTGTCCATAACTCCAGTTCCAGGGGATCTGACAGCCTCTTCTGTCCTCCATAGGCATTGCATGATATGGGTGTACTTACCTACATGCAGGCATAACACTCATACACATAAAATAAAAACTTGGTGCTGATGGGGGACATGTCTCATTCAAGCCACCACACCTACTCTTAAAAAAAATAAAGCTGTTTGTTCAGGCTGGAGAGATGGTTCAGTGGTTAACAGCACTGACTGCTCTTGCAGAGGACTCAGGTCAGTTCCCAGCACCCACATGGTAGCTAGCATCCACCTGTAACTCCAGTTCCAGAGGATCCAACACTCTCTTCTGACCTCCACAGACATTGCATGTCACAGGCACATTTACATACATGCAGGCAAAGCACACATAAAAATAAACAAAAAGAAAAGCTGTGGGGCTGGAGAGATGTCTCAGGAGTTAAGAGCACTGACTGCTCTTTCAGAGGACCCGGGTTTGATTCCCAGCACCCACATGGCAGCTACAAACCGTCCTTAACTCTAGTTCCAGGGGAATCTGAAGCCCTCTTCTGACCTCAGTGGCATTGCACGACATGAGTGCACACATACATGCAGGCAATATACTCATACACATAAAATAAAAATAATAAATAAAATATATAAAAAAGAAAAGCTGTAGCAATTTTAAATAAAATCTAAGACCTATGGGATATGGCAAGAAATAAGTGATTCAACTGTATCCTGCATTCTCTACCTAAATGTTAAGCAACCTTGAGACTCCTGCACTTTTCCCCTCTACAACTGATTTAGTCATTTTTAAAAAGTATTTATTTTAATTTTATGTGTGTGAGTGATTTGTCTGCATGTCTGTAAGAGCATCCATCTGTCCAATACCTGCAGAGGCCAGAAGAGGGCATCAGATACCCTGGAACTGGAGTTCTAAAAATTCTGAAAAGTATAGTATCTGTTCCAAGATGAAGGAGTTGACAGGCATGAGCTTGACCAGAAACTTAGTTATTATGATTTGACTTATTTAAAGAAGACAAGCATGTTTCCCAAGGCATAAATCACAAAAGGTGATTGTGGTGGATAGCTTTAGTGTCACCCTGACACACCTGGGTTGAGGGAGCCTCGATTGGGGAATTGCTGCCTTTGGACTTGGCTGTGGCCATGTCTGTGGAGCATCTTCTTGATTGTTGAGTGATGTGGGAGGGCCCAGCCCACTGTGGGTGGTGCCACCCCTGGGAAGGTGGGCCTGTGTTGCATAAGAAAGCAGGTTGAGCAGGGGCCAGGGAAACAAGCCAGTAAGCAGTGCTCCTCCATGGCCTATGCTCCAGCTCCTGCCTCGATGTTCCTGCCCTGAGTTCCTACTTTGGGCTCCCTGAAGAACTGTGACCTGGGAGATGTAAGATAAATAAACCCTTTCCTCCCCAAGTTGGCAGTGATCAGAGTGTTTTGTCACAGCAATGAAGAAACAAACTAGGACAGTAATGGCATCCCTTCATACTTTCTTTGCCTTGTGTTGGATGTAGAGGGTATTATGAGCTAGATTGTGACACAACCACCTACCGTTTACAAAGCATGTGTATGCATATGTGTGCATGCCTCCTGGAAGGAGTCCGTCCGCTCTCTCCTTCCAGCATTTGGGGTTCCAGGGATGGAACTTGATAAGGTTCAGATCTAAGCGACCCCAGACTCAGAAACTGTAAGGCCCCTAAGCCAACTTCCAGTCACCTGCAAGCTGACAAAAGCTGCTCTGGGAATTGGTGACCCAGTGTATTGTGATCACCAGAGTATGCTCCACAGGCTGACAAATAGGTTTCCCAAGCCCTTAGCTGTAGTGGTTCCAGGAACCCTGTAGCTGTAGAAAACATGTTTTACAGTAGATGTTTCCATAAGTTTCACCAGGTACAGACCCCACCCCCTTCCTGAACAGCCCCCAAAACAGCCTCAAACAGCAGAAAAATATTCTCT
Organism: Nannospalax galili; assembly: GCF_000622305.1. Lineage (NCBI taxonomy): Eukaryota > Metazoa > Chordata > Mammalia > Rodentia > Spalacidae > Nannospalax > Nannospalax galili. Next base: position 733,053 of record NW_008354421.1, read on the forward strand.
TTTTCCTCATTCTTTCCCTTTGTAAGCTACCTCCCTGCAGCCATTAGATTGCTGGTTCTTCCTCACACCTGAGTTGAGGCCCAGCCCCACCAACCCATTAAACTCTCGCTTTGCCAGAGTCCTCTCTGTTTCTGTTTTGCAGCAATCTTGACCCCTTCCACCTTTCTATCTAATATATGGTGTCATGACTCGGACTGCCTATTTGGTGTATGGTGGTGAGGACTCTGGCCGGACCAACCACTGGATACCTGCTCCTGCACTCACCATCGATTTGGCCATCAGGCACTCCCCTTCTCTCACTCTCTCTCACTCTCTTTCACAGCCCCCTGTCTCCCACCCTCCACTGCCACCCTCCCTCTCCCTGCCATTTGGCACTTTCCTTTCCATCATGACCATCAGTCACTCCCGTACTTAAAACTTTGGCCACTAGGCAACACAGGCCTCCATGACCATTGAGTGTCCAGCATGGTTGCTATGTCTCCCTAAACCCATCTGGCAGATTGACCCATCCATCCAACACTCTCAAATGTTTTCCTGACCTCCCCTCTTTCTTCCCCCCCTCCCTCTCTCTCTCTCCCCTTGTGGTGGTTTGAATGAAAATGTCCCCCATAGGCTCCAAGTATTTGGACATTTTTGTCCCCAGATGATGGTGCTGTTTTGGGAGGTCTTAGAAGGTGTGGCTATCCTGGATGAATCACGTCATTGTTGGTGGGCTTAGAGAGTTCTTAAGCCTTGCTGGATCTCCAGTTGCTTTCTTGTTTCCTGTGCCTGCTGGAAGATGTAGAGCTTAGCTTCCGCTCCTCCTCCTGCCACCTCTGCTGCCATGCCTCCCTGCCATGATGGACTGTAATTCCCCTGGAACTGTAAGCTCAAATAAACTCTTCCTTCTATAAATTGCTTTACTCGTGTTTCTATCACAAGAGAAAAGTGACTAATTCTCTCTCTCTCTCTCTCTCTCCCTCCCTCCCTCCCTCTCTTTCCCTCTCTCCCCCTCCCCCTCTTCCTCCCTCTCTCCCTCTCTCCCTCTCTCTCTCTTTCTCCCCCCTCTCTGTCTCCCTCCATCTCTCCTTCCTCTTCTCTGTGCCATACAATCATTGGATCTCCTGTTCCTCATAAATCATGCCCGCACGTCAAGAGATCTCATGTTTTTTCCTCCCTAGTGGCAGGACGCTGCCCCTAGGGACTTTGGGACACTCTCATATTCGGGGCCCACTCCATGGAGGGACGCCTCTCTGGACGTCGGCCCTGCACAGAGATTTGGCACACCTCTCCTCTCATGCCTCTTTCCTCTCTTGTCCTCGTCCTCTCAGTCTCTCTCCTCCTTTTGGTATTTTCTGTGTCATCCTCACCCCCAGCCTCTTCTTCCCTGGAGATGCCCGTAGCCTTCTCATTTCCCTTCTTTATCTCCCATTTTTCTCCTCACACTAACCACCCTTTTCATTCTCTTCCTTATCCCTCTAATTAAAAAATAGGCAACATCAATTCTAAAGCTGTTGGACTCACCCCCCTTGCTTGCCTTCTGAAACCTTTAAAACCCTCAATCTTCTCTGTCAGACCTAAACACCTCAAATTTCTCTGCACCACTGCCTGTCCACAGTAGAAGTTAGACAATGGTTCTGTGTGGCCAGAGACAGGAACCTCAGAGTTCAATATTTTAAGAGATTTAGATAACTTCTGCCAATGTAACAGCAAATGGTCTGAACTCCCCTATATTCCAGCTTTCTTTGCTCTTCGTGCTAACTCTCCCTCTGCACTCCCTGCCAGATGCACCAGGTCCTCTTAGCAAGAACCCCTCCTGCTGATGGTGATTCTTCTACCCCTCCTCCCCCACTCACTCTCCTATTCTCAAGAGGTGGCCGCCTCTGCTGCCACAGCCACCTCTGCGCAGTGGCTTCAAGGAATGGGTAATGCCCCAGCTCCCACACCTCACACACTTCAAATGGTCACCAGCCTCGCCCCGCAAGGAAGGTGCTGTATGAGGGGCACAGCGGGCAGCTCAGGGCACACAAAGCCTGAGTGGGGCAGCTCCGGAGCCTGATGGGGTTGTGGGCCGGGCTGGGGACCAGTTCAGGACCCACTCGGCCATGCCCACCCCATGCCTCGCAGTGCTTGCAAGTGTGCTGACAGTAGCCTGGGTAGAAGGAGTTGTCAGAGTCCACCCCTCCCCCTTTCTCTCTTAACAATGTCTCTCAAATAGAGAAAAAATTAGGATCCTTTTCCCCAGACCCAGCCTGCTTCGTTCCATGTAACTGATGAGGATTCTCCTGGTGGGACTCTCACTGTCCCCAGCCAGGACCCAGGGTGGAACTATCAGGATGGAAGAGAAGGGAGGAAGGCTCATAATTTTATGATTGCTTGTCTTCTTGCAGGATTAGAGAAAACCTCCCATAAAATTGTCAATTTTAATAAACTAAAGGAAACAACCCAAAACCCCTCTGAAAATCCAGCACAGTTTCTGGCTAGAATTAACTGAGCCCCTAGTACAGTACACCAGATGTGATCCAGATTCTAGAGATGGAAGGTTCATGCTTAACCATTATTTCATCTCACAATCTGCCCCTGATATTAGGAGAAAACTTGGATGGCTAGAAAGGGGCCCTGATACCCCCCGGGGAGATCTGTTAGAAATGGCGTTTTAAGTCTTTAATAACCAGGAGGAACAGGCTAGGACGGACAAATTTGCCCTGTCTAAACAAAATACCAGCTGCTGGCCACAGCTCTAAGGGCTCCTCCAAAGAAGGCAATCTCTGGCTTCACTGCAACACAGCAACAGCGACCAGGACCCTGCTTCAGATGTGGACAGACTGGACACTGGGGCCAAAAATGTCCCAACCCCCGACCACCACCGGGACCCTGCCCTCAATGTGGATAGAGAGGTCATTGGAGGACTGATTGTCATTCTTTGTCATGTCAAGGTAGGCCACTCTTCTCCCTGACCCCATCCACTTTACAGGAGTCTGTCACCAATCATCTGGACCTGGCAGTTGAAGACTGATGGGGCCTTGCTTCCTGGGCACCCATCTCATCCATAGCCATCACTATGGAAGAGTCCAGGGTAATGACTACAGTAGCTGCTAAATCTATTTCACTTATTATAGACACGGGGGAGGGGGGCTGTCTCATGGTCTGTCCTTCCCTCCTACTCTGGTAAGGTTTTTCCCTCACAGATTTCTGTGGTGGGGGTAGATGGAAGACCCCATTTCCCTAAAACAAAGGGGTCCTTTCTGAACCTGTAGAGCCCCTGGTGCCAATCACAATGACTTTTCATTCCCTGGCACCAATTACAGTGGCTTTCCATGCCATCAGGAAGGCCCTCCTAGAGGCATTGGCTATAGCTCTCCCTGACCTAGGATCCCCATTTCTCTTAATGTAACTGAAAATAAGGGACTGGTTCTGGGGTTCCTTTGACAAATGAAGGTGCCCACCTTTGCTCCCAAGGCCTAGCTCTCAAAACAACTAGACACCACTGTCAAGGGATGGCAGCCTTGTCTCTGTGCTCTGGCAGCTGCTGCAGCCCTCCTGGTTCAGGAAGGTCTTAAACTCACCCTGGGCCAGCCTATTTCTGTTCTTCCCCCACCGTCTTAAGGACCTCCTCACTCCTCTCTTAGCACTCTCACTCCATCTAAGCTTCAACTCTTTTGTGCCACCTTCCTTGGAAATCCCTCAATCACTTTAGACTCCTGCCCTCCCCCTTAACCCTGCCTTGCTCCTCCCATTTGCCACACCCCTCACTCATTCATGTCTAGAGACCCTCCAGGAACTCACCCCTTGGTTTCTCTCGAACCCCTACCTGATTCGGATCTAACCTGGTTTGTGGATGGCAGCTCAACCCTGACCCCTACTGAGTCCTGCAGAGCAGGATATGCTATAGCTTCCCTCACAGGTATTATTGAGTCTAGACCTTTACCTCCTGGCACCACCTCACAGAAGGCACAACTGATAGCACTCACCAGAGCCTTAACATTGGCCAAAAATAAAAAAAATAAATATTTTCAAGATTCTAAATATGTCTCCCATATACTCCATCATCATGCCTCTATCTGGAAAGAAAGAGGTCTACTTACCACAAAGGGGGCCCCTATTATTAACAGTCCACTAATCCTTAAATTGCTGGAGGCATCTTATCTTCCTGCCAAGGTAGCTGTAGTCCATTGTAGGGGGCACCAACCTCTCACTGATCCTATTGCCAGAGGTAATAACTTGGCCTACCAAGTGGCTAGGGAGGCCAGCAGATGCTAACCTGTCTTTCTTAGCTCCATCAGGGTTCGTGCCTTCCTACACCCCTCAACAGCATAACTCTCTTTCAAATAAAGGGGCTACCCCCAACCTCAGGAGGATAAATGATTCTTGGGGACAGCCAGATATAAAAAACTGCCAAACATGGTGGATGGGGAAATGCTCTAACACCAGTGGATACCAGGAAACAGCAGCCTGAGAGGAACTCTTCCAGATACAGCCTCATCACCTTACTTCAAACTACTTCCCCCTTTTGTCGTCTACCTTACCCAGCAGGAAGTAGCCAGATGATAAATGCTGTCCCCAATCCTATAAAATAAAAGGCTAGAATGATGGGGTTCAGATTCAGGCAAACCCAGACCCAGAAACCATAAGGCCCCTAAGAGGAACTGAGTCAGCCAACTCCCAGCCACCGGCAAGCTGATAAAAGCTGCTCCAGTAATTGGTGACCCAATGTGTTGTGATCACCAGAGTATGCTCCACAGGCTGACAAATAGGTTTCCCAAGCCCTTAGCTGTAGTGGGTTCCTGGAACCCTGTAGCTATAGAAAACATGTTTTACAGTAGATGCTTCCCTCAATAAGTTTCACCAGTTACAGATCCCACCCCCTTCCTGAACAGCCCCCCAAACAGGCCCAAACAGCAGAAAAACGTTCTTTTTTTTCTGCATTCTTTCTCTTTATAAGCTACCCCCATGCTGGTTCTTCCTCACACCTGAGTTGACACCCAGCCCCACCAACCCATTAAACTCTCACTTTGCCAGAGTCTTCTCTGTTTCTGTTTTGCGGTGATCTCAACCGCTGCCCCCTTTTTAATCTAAGAGACCTGAGGATGCCAGACTTGGTGGCAGGTGCCTTTGTTCACTGAGCATCTTGCCATACCAAGGTAATGCCGTTAAAGACATTTTAAAAATGAGGTTTACAGGAAAGGACCTAATCCATTAAGATTGGTATCTGTAGAAGAAATGAAAATTTGTTCACATGTACACATGTAAGATTATGTAAGAACTCAAGGAGAAGAGTGCCCACTATCAGAGAGAGAGGCTGCAGGAGAAAACAACCAATCTACCAACCTCATTTTAGAGGCCCAGCCTCCATAATTAGAAAGTAAATGTCTGTGACTGAAGCCAACCAGTCTGTGGTGACAAGGTGGGCACAGTGAAGAAGGGACTTGGCAACTGAGAGGGAGACTGGCTGATGAACCAAGATGGCAGACATGGCAGCTCTGAACAAAACATGACTCTGTAAAACTCTGTGGGGCATCAACCTGTTGGAGAATGCCTGTGGAGTGATTGTACTGTGTGAAACTCTAGGACAGCCAAAGTGTAAACGTGTACTTGGGCTGTGAATAACTGACTTTGGTAGGGAAACTCAAGAGTTTCTGATCTCTGAGGAAGAGAGAAGTCCCTACTCAACAATCCTAGGCAGTGTGTAGGAGATACAGAGCCACAAGTCTGAAACTTGGGTGTATTCTGTATTCCCAAAACCACACACAAGGGAGTTGGCCTTTCCTTTGGCCAATCTGTGTGAAATAATTACAGATCACTGACATTCTAGTGAGATGGTCTCTGACACCCAGTTTAGGTGTGTTTTGTAAGAAGAATGGGATTTTCAATGGCAAATAGAGGTTATAAAGCGGGAAGGTGGTAAGGTGAGGGGGTTAGATGAGGAGGAGGTATGAATATGATCAAAATACATCGTGTGAAATTCTTGAACCAATAAAGTTTAAAATATAATACATTAGGTGAATTCTGGATGCTTGTCCAACTTTATGGCCATTACTGTTTTAGTGAGAAGACAGAAGGTCAAACTATCAGACTGTTATCTTGTGAACATTTTAACAGTTCTTTTTAAATGGAAAATACAGAGATTTTGCCATTCTTATGAGAAGCTATTTGATATGTCTTGCTTTCATTTTCCAGTTATTTGCCCTGCAAGTGCTCTTAGTAACTACAATGTGTTAGTTGATGCATTAGGAGTAAATTCATCATAAGTAATCTAACTTTGTGATAGTACACAAGTAGAAGAAAATATAGAACCTTTTGAAGTCTTCTCAATTCAGGCCACAATATTTTTCCATTTTATCCTTCTCTACCACCCCTGACGGCCCCTACCTGAGGTTACTTAGTAGCTGTTTTTAGAATGGGGAATTTAATAATTAGTCCTCAGTTTAGTTCTTTCCAATCTAAGTATGCACAAGGAAAACTAATGTATTCACTGTACAGAAGGAGCATCCGTTCCCTCGGTTGTAACTGATATTGATTCAGTTCATTTTAATGCCTCTTTTCTTAGAGTTCCCAATGTGGCCCACATAATCTTGATAGTGCTGACAGTAGCCCAAGAGAAGCTCTCATTGGCCTGGTCAACAGTGTACATGCAGACAATACACTCATGTACATAAAAATAATCAAAATTTTTTAAATGGCAACAACTGAAAAAACAAAACAAAACAAAAAAAACACCATTAAAACTGGAAACACGCATAATAAGAAATGGTCCATAGTAAGAAAATAGTTAAATCAATGAAAGGGAATAGTATCGAGCAGTGACAAGAACGAAGCACTATGAACTGTTTTCAGATGCATCAATCTGAAAATGTTATGTTGAATGAAAAAAAAGCACAGGTATAGACACAAGGTGGGCAGGGTGGATGCTGTATCACTGCTGAAATGAAATAAAGTTGATCTGCAGTGAAAGAAAACAGTCTCCTGAGATGGAGGCTGTCTGCTATTATCTGTAAACAGGCCCAAGAATAGTATTGGAAAGTGAAGGAATGATTCTAAATCTTGTGCTATTGGTTGTGTGGGGGATTGAATACACTTGGTATAACTTCTTGAACTTACACATTTCAGAAATGCGCACTTTATTATAATTAGTGATTATTTGGATAACTATACCATATAAATCATTGTAATTTTGACTATACTACCACCCAGTTGTTTTAAAAAGTGTATTGACTAAAGTATATTATATGTATGTATGAAAATGTCATGAGCCCATTATTTTATACAATAAGGAAAACGTATAAAAGTACATATGTGTATTCATCTTTTGTTTGAATCTTGAAACAAAATTTAGAATTTCCTGTATAACAGAGAACATTTATTAATGCTAAAGGAAAGTGATACATATTTGTATTTGAAATATCTAGGAAAGACACAAGATGGCACTGTGCCTCCAAGAAAACACTCATAGCATGTGGTCTGCATCCTGAACTCCTGGTTCCCGCGACATTGCTAAATCATTGATGGTATCTTCCTAAATTTTTTCTTTTCCAGATGTTTTGCAAGACTTATATACTATCATAATTGCTGTCTTCACTCAGTAGTTATGCCTCAGCTCTTTTAAATATCTCAAGAGTTTATTAAGAGCCTCTGTTTTTCTGCTATTGCTAATAAAGTTCAAATAGCAGAATAGTTTGCAGTCAGTATGCTATTCACCACAAGAGAGACTAATGCCTGCTGCATTTTGTGACTCAGCAAATGAGTTGTAAGCACTGTCTTACTTCTTGAAAGAGGGCTAGATGGTCCACTAGCTCCTTCGGTTTGTGTGTCACATAGTCACACATAGAGGGCAGTGCCAGAGCATGAGTCCTGTCACACATGGCTGTGGTGTAGAAAACGCAGTGTGACTATTAGTTTTGGAGCTCTGCCAGTGAGACCTACAGAAAGAGACTTCAGCCAGATTACTAGTGAGCACCAAAAAGTATTCATTTATTTGGAGCTAAAGAGTGAAAAGAAATGAATCCATTTCTAAAAACTATTTGAGAATCTTTCTTGAAAACATTCTCAGTAATGACAAAGCTTTCACCATCTAAATAACTTTCCTGAAGATAACTGTGATCTCTGAACTCCACATATACAGGCAGCTATATACATGAAGAAGGAAAGGAAACAGGCAAACCTGAGCGCAGGAGAGAAGGTGCTTGACGAGGCTTCCATTTCTCTGCCCTTTGCCCAGGGGCATACCCTGTCTATCTTGTGCCATGTGCAGGGTCAGAACTCAGACCATGAGCACCACTGTATTGACTCAAAATCCAGATGATAGTCGAGAACAGCCCATTAACTGGAGGTGGCAAGACAAAAAGTCTGGGGAGGGGATCCCCACACTCTGTATGAATCCTAATTTCTAAGTGATCTCTACACCATTCACATATTAGGCAAGTGCAGAGCCACTAAGACTCGATGCTGAAACTGACAGTATCTGCAGACAGTATCTGCCACTGCTTCATCCACACGCTGCAGCAGGGGAACTGTGATTTAGGATCAGGTAGCTCTGGGATATAGCCTCATTCTCCTGAATATTTTCCATACTTCCTTGAGCTTGTTACTGAAAAGCTTAACCACAGCTTTCTCATGGGGTTGTTTTTGAGGATTAACAGAAGGTATGTGTAAGCTCCTGACACTTAGGACTTCCTTGTGTGATTACTTTGCTTCCCTCCTTTCTTTTGTGGTTCTCTTCAATCTTGTGACTCTGTTTCTGTGGTAAATTCCAGCAACAATCCTCTACAAGAGCTTGGGACCCGTCCTGAATGTTTATAAAGGACTGTCTCTGAGCCTAATTCTCACACACTTTGGTTATCTTCTCTGTCCTTTCAAAATCCAGGTTGAAGACCATTCTGGCCCATTTCTGTAGTAAGCAATAGTCTTCCAAACCTTCCCAAGAGGAGCACCCAGATGCCTGTACCCCATGAAACTATGGAGTATCAGCTTTCCAAGGATAGCTCAGAAGCACTTGCCTTTCTGGGTTCCCATTTACGGCAATTCATGTTAATCTTCATTTCCCGGTGCCTCATATTTCTTAGGGGTGACCTGTATGTTACTCTGTGTGCTTGTGTTCACCAGTTATTAAAAGACCTGTAATCTCTCTGCCATCATGAGTATTTGAGTGTCCCTGCTAGGTCCATGTATTAACTACTTGCTTCCAAAGATTGGTGCTACCAAAAGGTAGGTGAACTTTCATGAGATGGAGCCCAGAGGAAGGAAGTTAGGTCATCAGGAAGGTACCATTAAAGGGGCTGTGGGACCCTGTTCTATTCATTTTCTCTGTTTGAGTCCTGGCCCTCACACAAGTGGTTTTGCTCCATGATGTTCTCCTTCCATGAAGTGCCACTTTATCACGGGCCCTCAGCCAACTTACCATGGACGAGTTCTACAAAACTGGGAAAAGCCAACCGTTTTCTTTGTAAGTTGTTTGTCTCATGCATATCTTATAATGAAAGGAAAGCCAGTATACTCCTTCCAGAGTCACCTGTGCTTCTTCATGTTTCGATCTTGCTCTGATTCAGCCGATGGGCGCCCATCAGTCCTGAAGCCTAATCAGTCTACCCCTGTACCTTCTCCCTAGCCACAATACTGTAACAGTCTCCTGACTAGTGCCTCTGTGCTCCTATGCAACTCTACCATGCTCTGCTCTTCCAGGTCCAGGCAGTAAACATTTAAATGTTGTCAGGACATTTTAGTCTTCACTTCAGCTTCTCCCATAATTTCTTACTGTAGATAAAACAAACCCAGTCTCATTATGGGTTCCCTGATTCCCACTTAGCAGTCACCTTGATTCTTTCCTCAGTAACTGTGGTCCTGGTTTATTGTCTGCTATTTCCTAAAACATGCCATCTTTTCAGCTAAGCCTCTACAATTCTTTCTTTACCTGCCAGTTGGCTTTTATCATTCCTTCTTTGGTATGTTCCTGTTTCCTAACTGAGGTCCTTTCTGGCTATCTTTAATAAAGTCATCCTAACCCAGCTTCTGCCTTTTCTAAACTATTGCATTGTTTTGTTTCCTTCATAGCATTTAACAGTAATGAGCATTGAGTTTATTTATTATAGCATGAGGAAACATATAAAATAGAGTTTATTGTAAAAAAGCTTTCAAGAAGTGGAGAAGTATGTCCAGCAACCCCTCCCCTAACACATACACTAATGGTTGTTACTGATTAGAGGTTAAACTAGACATAGGATGGTCTTCATGTCCTTAGCCAAGGTACCAGTAAAAAAGGACAGTGTTCCCAGGATGCTCTGTATACTTACAGTGTGTGTGGTGGGGATCTGTGAAGGCCGTGGTTAGGGAAATGACTTTGTTAGAAAAAATCCTCCAGAGCCTGTCAACTAGACATTAGCCTAACCTGTTAAACTAATATAGTTTTCCTTACCGGTCTCCTCTGAACTACCAAAACCAGCAAAGAAACGGGTTCACCAAGCTGTCCAGTATTATTTCTCCTCACTAACATGAATGCACTGCCAAGCTTGAAACTTCTATTTTGTTTACCATTAACAAAGTACTAGGCACATAGAATGATAATTAGAAAATACTTTACATAGATAAAAAGGAACTGAAATTTAAACAGACCACATTTATCTGAAAGTGGGTCTTAACAGTGGACTAGGAGACAGTAGCAAATGGTGCCTGAATTTATTAAGACACTGTGACTAAAGGAAGCTGAAGAAGATAGCCACATCCATTGCTCTGATAGTGAGGGGCTCTTCCAAGGCTTCTAAGTACTTGCTCATGTGAGTTTGTGCTGCCTGTTCACGTATGGAGCAGTACTTCTTGACTTGATGTGTATTGTCTCTTAGATACTTCTTTGCTCTCCAAATTTGAAGGAACACAGTGGAGTTCTCTGGGAGACATGCTTCAGTTGTCCAGAGTACTGGGGGAAATCCTCTCTATCCTATCTCGTTTATCTCAAACCAGAAGTACAATGTGCTCTGCTTGGTTTTGTTAGCAGAAGTGATAATGAAGTCATTTCCACTGTTTTAAGGTCAGTGTTGGTCATGCTTATTGCATCATGATCAATTTCTTGAATGTTTTTAAATTAGTAAAGCAAAAGTTAAATAAAGAAACAGTGAGCTAGACCCTGAAGTGGTTGAATAATGTTATTATATAGTTGATCACATGTTCAGATTCATTTTTCTTGTTCCTAACATCTCCTGTTTTTCGTTTGGGCTTCATTTTTCTGTCTATTTTGGGTTTTTTGACATAAGATCTCACTCTGTAGTCCTAGGTGGTCTGGAACTCATGGAAATCCTCCTGCCTCAGCTTTCCTAGTGTTGGTATTACAAGTGTAAGACAATTCACCCAGCTTCAGATTCATTGTTTGAGGATTTCTCATCGTAAAAAATTCTCTGGAGTTTAGAACAGCATTCTAGTGGACTTTATTTTACATGTATAAACTCCCAGAGTAGATGTTTATTGGTATATAAAAGTTGTAGAATTCAGTTTCGTGTTGAAAAAGTTGTAAAATAAGAAAAATGGGAGCTAGTCAAGTGCTTGCTATGCACTTGTGAATCCATGTGAAAAAGTGGTACACACCTGTAATCCTGGTGCTGGGAGGCAGAGATAAGAGGATCCCTCAGGCTTGCCCACTAGCCACCCTAGCCAAATCGGTAATCTCTAGGTTCAGTAAGAGACTGTCTCTAAAAAAGTTAGAAAGTGTCTGGGGAAGACAATTAGCATTGATGTCTGGCCCCCATATGTATATGTGTGTGTGCATGCACGCAAACACACACACACACACACACACACACACACACACGCTAGTCCCATGAACATGTACACAGAAAAAAAATCTTTGGCAGCATCTACTGTAGTTGATTACTTGAATTATTTTTCCACTATTTCAATATGTGTGCTTTAGGGTTCTTAGGAACTGAGAAATTATTTATGATAAAGAAATTACACAAATTATTTTATTATGTATTTCCCAAGTCAAGCATTCTAACTGCAATGATTTTAAAGTAATGATTAGTTTAAGACAAAGTGTCATATTGTTGACTACTCTTCCTTTAAAATTCTCCTCAATCTGTGTTATCACTAGTTTTCTTTTACTGTGTTCCTGTTTTATCTTGCTGTCTGCATTTTTTTCTGACTCCTATTTCTTGGCTTATTCTTCTAGTAATACTCTGCAATCAATCCATTGCTTCTCTCATGCTTTATGGTTCTAAAGTATCTCATCTTCTGGGATAGAGAGATGGCCCAGTATTATTATACGCCAAGAACACATACTGCTCTTGCGGAGGACCTGAGTCTGATTCCCAGCACCCACAGCAGGAGCAGGGACTCACAACTACCTGCAACTCCAGTTCCAGGGGATTGGATTCTAGAGCAAACTGCTAGCATCTGTGTGCACTACACTCATGCACACAAATGTGCACACACATGTAATTTAAAAAAAAATAAAAATAAAAAAGAAACCTTCTCCCATAGCTTCAAGTTTCACTTAAATATGAGACTTAAGTCAAAGCTTGCTAAGTTTGGGGTTTTATTTTGTTTTCCTTTGTTTGAAATAGAGTCTCACTATCCCACAGTGGCCTGAAACTTACTATGTGGTCCAAGCTGTCCTCAAACTTATGATTCACTTACCTCTCTACTAAGTGATGTAATGACAGGTATGTACCACCAAACCTGACTTAAGTAGATGTTTTGAATGGCCTTCTCAGCCACATATAAAAGTGGCTATGTTCCTTAATTTCCTCACAAGATATTCGGATCCAACTCATCTATATTTCCTCTGTCCTACCATCAAACCCCTCATGTTCTCTTGATTATGGTGTTTTATTTACACTGCCTTTTTTTCCAGTAGAAGCATGGGATCCTGTGTTACAGTACCACTGCTCCATATTCTAGAAGTGTGTACTTCCTGAGAGAGAGTCTTCTCTAGCTTTTCCTCCTTCTACATCTTCATTCTAACCAGAATAATAACTTCCTGTGGGTTTCTCCTAAGCTCAGTCATCACTTAGTGTTCTTGCAACTACAGACAGCAGTCCTGAGTCATCAGGTCTTATTCCACGGCCTTTTGTATGAGCTATGACCACTTCAAGATTAATGAGACTTTTTAAAGACTTTGAATTAATATTCATAATGCCAAAATGACAGGATTGTATTAGAATAAAGTAAAATTATGTTAATAAGTATTTCTTTCATATAAAGAATAAATATTTGAGAATAAAAGTTGTAAGCCTGAAAGTTATGATTCCTGAACTCCAGAATGAGGGGATGAGCAACAAACCAAGGTTACAGTGACCCTGTTCAGAGTTCAGCTCTGCCATTCGCTTTTCTCTGGCCAAGGCATTCTTTTACATTTTATATTCTTTGCATTCTTTTATTCCTGATTTAGCTTTGGTAATAATACTAATACTTCACTCAAAGGAGCATTTTGATAAATAATATTATATATAAAATTGTAAAATTTTCATCCTAATAACTTACACAAGGTAGATTATCTTGAATCATATTTATTATTATTTAGGGGCATAAAACTAGTATATTTGATAACCAAAATACCAATAATGGCTTAAATATCAACTCAAGGAATAATTGGAACACTATGAAGAAATATAGCTTGTTTGCCAAGGAACAGAACAGACACATTGGAAGCCATTCGTGAAGGTGTCTGAACTGTCTAGATGGGCATGTAACACTTACCTAGACAGAGTGAACCATGTACAAAATGTCTGCTCCACTCTTGGAAAAGATTTTGCTGCACAAAGCAAGAAATGTGAGAAACTTCTGTAGATGTTTTAGTCTTTAAATAACCATAGTCCAAGACACATTTCTTACCCATTCTGAGTGACAACTAGGCTTGCAAGCATCTCCAACCACTGTTTCATCTGAGAGAAGCATAAGAAATAACATACATGAATAAACCTCTCCTGCTAGGGCAACTTCACCAGCAGACTCACACAGATGTGTCTGGGCAAGTTGCAGGAGCTTACGCGTGCTATAGGTGATAACAAGAAGAGAGATGATTTTATGTTGATTTGGGATTCTAGAGGTCATTTAGTTCAATATTTCATTTACCAAAGAAGAAACTCAAGTCCAGACACAGTTGGACGGTCACAGAGCAAATGAAAGGCAAAGCCAGGCCCAGGGCCCAGAACTCAGGTCCTCATCCAAAACACTTCCTTCTGCACCACAGCTGCTGCTTTACAATGCTGAGGTTTTGCAGTTTACTTATTCAAATGCAAATGTTTTGTGTGTTTTATGTTACTTTACTAACGAGGATTTGCTCTAGTGAGTAAATGAGTGTGGTTTGGAGATATCAAAATGATCAGTCCCTTAGAACATTTTTCGTTTATTTCATTTTATGATGTGGAACACTTTCTTCTCTTTATTCTTCCAGCTTGAGTGGGAGATAGCACATCTAGTTTGATTTGCTTGTTCTACTGGATAAGAAGTGAGGATGAGATCACTGAAATCAATGGTTCAAAGAAAAGTCTTTCCAGTTCCCATTCCTACCCCTTCTTTGGGAAGTAGTCCAGCAAATCGGTTGCTATGAAACCTGTGCAGCTGGGTTCAGTAAGAGTCTGGGTGGTCTTACAAAAACTTTTGAAGCTTAGAGAAAACCAGGGATGTTAGGGGCTTATTTAGTATTACCACTGTGAATAGTCATGGTCACCGTGAATCTTCACATAATCTGTCATTTTAGAAATGCGGGCACAGCTAAGTGATCACATACCTGTAATACAATGTGATATATTCTATGATAAGGGTAAGACGAAGTTAGGACATTAGCACAGCAAAGTGGTCTCTAATACCATCTTCTAAGGTCAAGGGAGTTGATTTGGAAGTGATGATGTTTAAGCAGAAATCTGAAGAATGAAAGAGTTAGACAACTGACAAAGTTGAAGAATCTTCCTAGTAAAATAAAGTGAGAGAGAGAGAGAGAGAGAGAGAGAGAGAGAGAGAGAGAAATTGAAAGCATCAGGGAATCTGCAGAACAGACAAGTACAATCACAGACTTATCTGGAGCATAGCATATAGGAACATGACCCGTGGAAGAGGAGGTATAGAGGGGATGGATTGAGAGAAGTCAAAGAGTTCATCATTCCATACAGAGTTTTTTCTGCCTTCTTAAGGCTTTGCTGAGATAACTGCACTTCAAGGAAAGTGGTGTCTGCCTCCTGTTCCCTTAGCCCCAGTCTTCTGATCTTTGGAGGGCTGTGTTATGGAGATGACAGAGTGACAATGGTGCAGAGGAGGGCACAGAATGGGTGCTATCTGGCACTCAGGAAGATGTTCTTGAGTCGTGGAGGGAGTTTGGCCTTCTGATTGAAGCAGAGCCTGTATCTTTAATCAAGAACAAATGGAGGGGCTACATTCACGTGCAAGGGAAGGAAAAGTCCCTAAGCCACTGTTACTTGATACTGTTCTTTTCCTGTTAGCTAAAGCTAATCCTATTTCTGCTGCAGCTAGGATTGACATAGTGTCATCTGAAAGACAATTCCATCTCTACTTGCCACATTCTACCTTGTGGATACTGAACATCTGTACACGAAAGAAGTTAGCCTAGTGACACAATCTTTCCTACATGGGTTAATGCTTTTTCCCATTTCTCTTCAAGTCAGTCGAGTTACGCGATTATTCGAGCACAAAGTTTCCACAAGCTTGATTAATTGGGCTTTTTCTTCTTTACTGCATGGTACTATAATTGGTGGAAATTCCCCCTACCACTTTCTTTAAGTATTATTATATGCCAAGCAGTTGTTTGCTATTATTTCGAGTATCATTGTATGTTCTTGTTTTTTTGGAAAAAGAGTCCATATTTTTCCTTTTAATTTTTAAGTGAGTTCAAAGTTACACAAAATTGCAACAATACTTCAAAGAGTTCACACACTTCTCTCATCTTCCTCAAATGCCACTGTTCTAAATAGCCATAGTACAATTATCAAAATTTATCAGGGCCAGGAATCTAATTTTTTTATTTTATTTATTATTTTTATTTCATGTGTATGAATGTATTGCCTGCATGTATGTGAGTGCACCTGTGTCGTGCAATGCTGCGGAGATCAGAAGAGTGCTTTGGATTCCCCTGGAAATGGAGTTAAGGATGGTTTGTGGCCACCATGTGGGTGCTGGGAATCGAACCCGGGTCCTCTGCAAGAGTAGTCAGTGCTCTTAACCGTTGAGCCATCTCTCCAGCCCGCACGGAATCTAATTTAATAAAATACTGGGAATACCAGGAATCATCAATATACTTTATTCAAATCTCACTGTCTGTTACTGTCCTTGCTCAGGATCCCAGCCTAGGATTGTGGCCTTGGTTGTCGTATCTCCTTCTCCAGCATTACCTCTGTGCCTTTTATCAGAAGACACCTGATGCCTGTGCTTCTCAATACTAGTCTTTTAAACTTGACTCTTGTCTAAGGTAGCATCTGGTAGGTTTCTTCACTTAACTACTTACATTTCCCTTTCTAGTTATTAAGTATCTTACAGGGGGAAATGCATCGCAAGTACCCACTTTCATCATATTTTCCCCCTATTGATTTCAGCACTTATCAGTCACTTTCATCTGCCATAATTGTCTGTCAAAAGATGACTTTGTTTTAGGCCACAGTCTAAGACCAGGTTTGAGAACATCAGAGTTCCCTCTTCTCAAAACACTATGCTCTTTCAGTCCCCATGTCTACATGGCCAGCTGTACCAATTTCAACCATTACATGGCTCTCACCATGAAAGTGAGCCATGGGAATAGAGTCTTGCCATAAACTTTGATCTGAGGTTCAAGGTTTTGTATCATTTTAGGTTCAGTGGCCCATTTTTCCTCTTTGATTGATTAAACTTGACACATCTCTTGATTCCAATCTGTATTCAGTCTTCTGAATGATGAAGCAGTTAGTCTTGAATGTGTAATTCCTTTGTATAGGTCCAGCTTATCCAGGCTTCATGATTTGCTGAGGTGTTTCTAGCATTTTATTTCCCAAAGAAGTAATATGACAAATTATTCCAGCACTTGTGAGTTGTGTGGATATATTCAAGTTGAATATGTGGTAATTTTATCATTAAAACATCAGGTTCACCCCAATACTCATGACTCTCCACATGAGGCAGTGATGGGAGTTAAGAAAAAGGTGGGTAGAGGCAAGATCCCTTAAGAGTATGTCAAAGTTATCTTGGAGAGTTGGGAATGATACTTTTTAAAAATTATTTATTTAATAACCACATTATTGAAAGAAGCATTTCATTACAGCTTTAACATATTCAATAACAATTTCCAGAGCAAAGATACATCCCTTTCAAAAATGGCTGTAAATTTTTAGGTTCACAGTTGAATTAATACAGTTATACAATACTGAACTCAGTATAAACCCTGTAAGATATAAAATCAACTGAGGTTTTAACCTTTAGAAAAGATCTCCATTTTATTTCAAAATATACTGTGTCCTACAGAAAAACTCATTTTTAATGCTACTAACACTTGGATGTTTGCACATGTGTGTCTAATCTCTATGTCTCTGATTATTACTAGTCACAGTCAGTTACACTCAGATCCTTAGCACCTGAGTATGGATATAAAGTCATTAGGTAGATTTCAGTGGTAATGTTTTTCATCTCTACTAATTAACATGAAGCAAATTTTTATGCTTGTTCTTCAAATATAACTCTTTTTTAAATTTATTTTTTTTGTGTGTATACCATACATAACATCACAAACAATCTTATTCATCTATACACTCACTTCCCAAATGGCACCCTCCTATAGCCTCTCCCCCGCTGCCCCATGGAGCCCATATCCTCTGTCATCCCTGTTACTGTCCACTGTGTTGTCAGCACCCCCAGCCATTCCCCAGTGCTTGACCATCCATTGAATATAGTCAGCCTATCTGGAGTTCCTTGTTTTAGGAAGATCAGCTCTTCCTCATCTAGCAGCAATTAGTTGTCAATATTCCTTTAGATAAGATTGGGTCTGCTGTTCATTTTCTCAGTTCTATTCTGGGTTACTGTCTGGGAGTCTCTTGGGCCACCCTGGCAAACAACTCAAAAGAAGGTATCTCCCATCTGGCATTGTTTCCTGTTATATAGCTTTTAGTTATACACATGGACTCTTACAGAATTATATTGATCCCTTTAACCTTTGGCTATACCTTCCTTTTGGGTGTGTAAGACCATACAGTCATAAACATACAGTCTTGGCCAAGATAAACCAAGTTACTCTTAAAGCCATTTATTTTTACTCTTAAAGCCATTTGAGGATCTGTTCCTCTTGGGGTCACATGGGCTTGGGAGGAGCCCCCGGCTCCCCTTTTACCAGTTCCATCTATGTGAAGATATGTCAAAGGTCCTGCTCAACCATGACTGGCTTCACTTGGAAGCATGGAGGAAATGTTTCCTCTGTGTTGACCCTCCTCTTTGTAGACTGGACAGTGGTTCAAGTCCATTTGATGGGGCCTTCATGGCCTCCTTGATCAAGAGGACAGGTGACTCATCACAGTTACAGGACATTTTGAGAGATGCTTATAGTCCCCTGGAATTTAGTCTACTTTGGAGGGCAAGGAGCAAAAACTGTCCTTTATGTCCCTCTGACCAAATTTCTATAGGCCTCAAAGTACATCTGTTAAACACCCAGGAAGGTTAGTTCTACCAGTCTGGTACTTTTAATTACCATGTGCCATGTAGATAAAGCTTGGCCAAAGACCACATATTCTCAGATAAACCTTGCCTAGATATATATTATATTCCTTGAGCTAGCTGTATGTATAATTTGTCAATAGGTTGTTTGATTATTATGGTTCCCTCTGATTTTTTTTAAAACTAGCTAGGCATTTTTTGTCTCTCACATTGTCTCACCCCTCCACCATGGTTTCCCCATTTAAAGTGCCCCAATTTTTCCCCTTTCTCCCTTAATAATACCCTTCTCCTATGGTCCCACCTCTCTTGAGCACCTTCTTGCCCGTTATCCACTAGGTTCCTTGTATAACATTCCCTCCCCTTTCCCCTTGAAACAACCCCATTTTCACCCATTATTTTATCCTTAGTAACACATGTTTCCCAGTGTTCTTCCCTCTCAGATTCCTTCTTTTCCTTTACCTCCCTGGTTCCTTTTCATTATCCTGGTTCCTGTAGTTATGTCTGGATACATACTCACTATCAGGATTTGGTGCTAGGATCCACATATGAAGGAAAACATACATCGTTTTTGTTGTTGTTGTTGTTGTTTTCTGAGTTCTGTGTTACTTCACTTAGTATAACAGTTTCTAGTTCCATCCATTTATCTGCAAATTTCATGATTTCATCTTTCTTTACTGCTGAGTAAAACTCCATCGTATAAATGAACCACATTTTCATTATCCACTTGTCAGTTGAGGGACACTTAGGTTACAGGGACACTTAGGTTGCTTCCATCTCTTGGCTATTGTGAAAAGAGCAGCCACAAACATTTTTATTTACTGAAAATGGGTGTTGATTGAAAAGACCAAGAAATCATCTCAGATCAAAGTAAGCTACCTTAAAAATCTGGCATATCAGTTACTTTTTGTTATTGTGATAAAACACTATGACAAGAGCAACTTTGGGAAGAGCTTGTTTATTTGATTACAGGTTACAATCTATCATGAAGGTAGGCAGTCAAGACAGGGACTCAAGGCAGGAACCTGGAGGCAGGAACTGAAGCAGAGACCATGGAGGAAAGCTGTTTCCTGGCTTGCTTCCTCTGGCTTGCCCAGCTGCCTTTCTTAACCAACACAGGTCCACCCGCCCAGGGATGACACTGTCCACAGTGGGCTGGGTCTTCCTACATGAACTAGTAATTAGCACACTATTCCACAGATATGGCCAGTATGATCTGAGAAATTCTTCAGTGGTGGTTCTCTCTTCCCAAGTGCCACTAGTTCGTGTCAGCTTGACAAAAGATGACCAGCACAACTGATCCCTTGTCAACTTACCACACAAACACATCACAGTAAGCTGCACCCTTTTTATTTCTTGTCCCTAAGATTTTGTGTTAATGTCACAAAATAAAACGCAGTCCAACTTTTTAATATCTTCTAAAATTTCCCTAAGTAGAAGTCTAAGGTCTCTTTGAAATATCCAAAAGCACTTAACTTGGGCTCCTGTAAAATAATAAACAAGTTAAATATTTTCTTATTTCAAAAGGAAAGAACTGGGTGCACTTAACCAAACCTGGAGTCCAGCAGTGTGTATCAAATCCTGTATCTCAGTGTCCACCATCTGGGACTTACAAAGTCTGTGCTCTAAAGGATCTGAGCAGCCCCCCTTCTCTAGTTCTGCCATCTGCAGCACACACATAGCTTGTCTTGGTGTCACAGGGTGGCTCCACGCCACACCTGCCACTGTCCTTGGCCTTTCATGGTGCCAAATGGGTGCTAAGTAGCCACTACTTCAAAACCACCCCCTTCCCAATGCCCCTGTCACTCATTGCCCCCCTTTCTTAACACAGTATTGATTAATGTCTGACTAATTTAGAATGAAAAGCACTGAGTCAATAAATATTTTAAATATTATCCCTGGTGAGAAATAATGCTGTGAAAATCTGCAGAAAGTAAAGGCTTTTAGCTATTTTGTTATCCTGCTTGACAGAGAACTTACCATGAAGCACAATCTGTGGAAATTCGGTCCTGTTAGCATCTTTTACCATGTGGCTCTGACACTGAAAACTGGTTTGTGTCACTTGCTTGACACAAACACCCAGCAGAAAAGTGCTGACTCAAATTCCTTTAGCCATTCAACCTAGCCCTGCTGGTCAGCACTTCATCTGCCCAAGATGAGAGGTATGGAATGGCCTAAGCTTCCTCTCCAAACAAAATGTCATTGAAATACACCAGATTTATCGATTAGAAGAAAAGAGAAGCCTCCAAAAGTTTTTTAGTACTGTGTGGCCTTTTAAATGAAATTAATAGATTATAATTCAAAGAAGTACAGTTTAGCTAACAAGCTAGTCTGAAAGGCATTCTGGTCCAGATATATGATGATATGATCTGATATTCATTTAATTTAGTTGTTTATTTTTATTTTATATGTATGAGTTTTTTGCCTGCACGTATGTAAGTGCACCCATGTCATACAATGCCTAGAGGCCAGAAAAAAGATGTTGGAGCCCCTGGAAATGAACGAAACTTAGGTGCTCTATAAGAGAAGCCAGTGCTTTTAAACACTGAACCATCTTTTCAGCCTCTGATACCCATTTTTAAAAATAATTTTCACAATCAAATCAACATGTCCATCACCACCCATAGTTATCATTTATGTGTGTGCTGGGGAAAACTTGCCCTATCGGATTCAAACTCCAGAACAATCTTCGATGTCCTTTCCTTCAGTCCCCCAATTCCCCAGTGCTCTAAAAAGTCTTTTGAGAAAACCCTGTAGCTTTCCCTGAAGTGTCTCTTTTCCTCTTTTCCTCTTCTTATTCCAATGCCTTATTTTATAGACAGACAGCATCTTGTACTCCTCCCTACCATGCCTCTTAGATCTAGTTTCTTCTCCCTTTTCCTATTTCTGATAATTCATTATTGAACTAAAATGAAGGATGGGGAGAAAGAAGAGAGAGGAGAGATGGGGGAGTCTGATGTCAAAATGATGTGCCAATAGAGCTGGTCTTTATGGGTGCTGCTCTATGACTCCATCTTCCTCCGAGAAGATTCAAAGTGTTTAAAAACGTGAAAGTATCATTCTGAATACATTTGAGAAGCTTAGGGTGGGCTGACCTTAGCTATGATTGCCTAGAAAATGCATAAGAGAAGGGCTGCCTTTGGTGTAATTAAATCACTCATCTGAGCAAACCTTTTTCTATGAGTAATGTGAATTTACTTTAGTGCTAGCAGAGGAGTTAAAGCAGTAAGGACATGACCTCTGGTCCTCAGAACCAACCGAGAACATTTTCAGTCCGTCGTTGGCCTAGTGGCTTACTGTTCTGGCTTCAGTGAAGCCTGGAAACCACTTCTTGCTTTGCTCATCACCCATTCCTTCTGCTTTGTTTTCTCATACTTTTATTATAAAGCAATATTTTAAACTCTTGCATAATATTTTAGAAAAAATTGTATACATTTTTAATTCACTAAAAGAATCCTTTGATTTTTCAGTGTACCTATGTAACTGTAGCTTTAGGATATCACCTCAAATGCTTTTATGTTATTGAATAGTGTTCAAATCACCATTTGAATAGCTAAAGATGACACTGAGCTACTTTGCCCTAATTTCCTAAACCTTTCCGTTATTGTTAGGTATTTGATTTGTTTTTATCATTGTCATCTTATAATTAATATGTGTTGTCTTAATTTCCTTGGGCATTTTAATTGTAATCTAAATTTTACTTAGAAAATTTTTGCTTTTTAATTTTGTGTTTTTGTTTTTTGTCTTTTTTGAGACAGGGTCTCCTTATAGCTCCAACTGGCCTAGAACTTGCTATATAGATCAGGCTAGCCTTGATCTCACAGAGATCCTCCTGCCTCTGCCTCCCAAGTGCTAGGATTAAAGGTGTATGCCACCATGCTTGGCAATTTTTACATTTTATAAATAATTCTTAGCTTTTAATATTTAGAATATTATTATCACTTTAAAGTTCTAACAAATTTTCTCAACACCTGTGATTTCATAATAATTGCTTATTTGATATACTTAAGTATTTTTTAATGTTTGTGTATTTTCCCTCCAACACTGTATAAATGACACAATAATCTCTTCTTAAACTTTTGCTGTTTTCCCAGTGTTTCATTAATCCCACATTAATGGGTTGATTTCTGAGCTCTCTATACTGTTTCATTCATGTTTTTACTTTTAAATTTTCATGTATATTTCTCTTCTTTAAACATGGTACTTTATGGTGTACATTGACATCAGAGAAGGATACTTACCCTTTCCCATGCTTTCAGCTCCTCTCATACCCTAACAAGCTTCCTTTCATGCTGTTGAAGGTATTTATTCTCTTGGTCAATCCCAGTGGAACAAACGACATGATTATGTCACCTCTGAAATAACAAATTCAAGTTCCAGTCAGCTAGCGTTCTTGTCCTCTGACTTCTTTCATATATTCCCAAGTAATGGTGTTTTTGTAGCAGCCGAATCATTATTTTAGTTCCTCATTTCTCTTGATATCACCACGGCTAAGCAAAATGATCTGTCATTTGAGAAATTCCCATCAACTTTCAACTATTCTCTTTCTTTCAGTCCACGATAGCTGTGTTGCCAAGACTGGGAAGCTAATCTGCCCATATTCCTCTCCTCAGCCGCCTCATGCAGCAAGGTTAAAAAAGATTGCGAATAACTGCTGATTTAGAGTGTGACAGATTTCGCTTTTCGGTCACTTAGGAATTAACCATGTAATGATTGCAGAAAATTGGCGTTGGTAGATATCAGTGAAGCCTTGAAAGATGAAAATGTGATGCAAGCTGAGCAAACACTTTTAGTCAAGCACTCAGGAGGCAGAGGCAGGAGAAACTCTGTGGAGGAGCTCTGTGAGATCAAGGCCAGCCTAGTCTCCATAGAGAGTACTAGGCCAGCTGAGGCAACAGGGAGACCCTTTCTAAAAAAGACCAAAAAAAAAAAAAAGAGAGAAAGAAAAAGAGGGGGGGGGAAAGAGAGAGGGAGGGGGAGGGAGAGAGAGAAAGAGGGAGGGAGGGAGGGAAGGAGGGAAGGAAGGAAGGAGGAAGGAGGGAAGGAAGGAAGGAGGAAGGAAGGAAGGAAGGAAATGTGTGATGCAGTCGTTAACCTATGCCTTTCCTGTAGTCACTGTTAAAAAAATTTCTTAAGTACATATAAAGCAAATACCAGCCACCAACTTGGAGAACAAGTAGGTATAGTAGGGACATGGCATATAAGAGCAAATTCCCCCTTTTTTGATGGTAATATTAGTTAAAATAAGAAACTTCAAAAATGCACAGGAATGGAGAGGGAGAGATGGAGTACAGAGAGAGACCTGAGGGTTCTTTTTTATTTCACAACTTGACTGGGACTGCTTAGATATGCATATCCCTAACCTTCTATTGGTTTGGGGGTTTTTTTTCTGTTTTTATTGACTTTTTATTCATTTCATACAATAGAGATTAGTTATATTTAGACCTCTTCTCCTATCAGCACCTCCTATAGCCCCTGCCATGCTAGATTTCATAATATTGTCATATATGTTAAGGCCTACTGAGTGTTTGTGTCCCCAAATGTCCCTCGGTATGAGTTCATTCACTGGCGCCTGGTCAGTCTATCTAGCATCACTCCCCCTCAAAGAAGATTAACTTTCCCACACCCAGCAGTGAGGGAGATAGTTGCCAATGGTTTCTTGGCTAAAGTTGAGGGCTTTTTTTTTTTTTTTACCTATTTCTCCAATTCTATGCTGGGTTTCTGTCTGGTTTGAGTTTGCATGGATCTTGTTCATGCTGCCACCATTGCTGTAAGTTCATAAGAGCAAGTTTCCCGTCATTGGGAAAACTCGTGGTCTCGTTGTGGTCATCCAGCACCAGAGGCTCTTGCTGTCTTTCTTCCCTCTCTTCCACAATGGCCCCTGAGCCCTGCGGTTGAAATTTAATATCCGAGTCCTATCCATGGATATGCACCCTGCAGTCTCTCATTCTTCCCTACATTTTGACAACTTGTGCCTTTTTATGTTAATCATCATTTGTTGCATGAGGAAGCTACACTGGTGAGAGCTGAGAGATGCTTTAATAGTCTCTCTGCTCCCTGTTCCGCTATGTTCCCTGAGCTGTAAGTGTAGAGGTTGCATTGTAGATGTGTCACTTAGGGCTGGGCATCTCACAGACACTTATTCTCTGTGTGTGACTAGTTGTGGAACTCTGCAGTTTTCTCCATCTGTTACAAAAAGAAGTTTCTTTGATGAGTGCTGAGAGGTATACTTGGCTGTAAATATAAGGATACACATTTAGCATACAGTAAAAAGACATTTGTTTAGGAATGTGACAGATGTAGGTTTTTTTCTAGGATATATGACCTCTCCAGGCATGTGTATCTGGCTGTGTTTCAATACTACCCATAGTTTCCTCCCACTGAGAGGGCTTTAAGTCCAATTACATAGCTTCTGGTTCCCCCAAGATAAAAGTGCCTCTACTGCACAGACAGAGATAGTTTGCTTTGCAGTCATTGTTGTTTTTATAAGGCATTATAGCTGGGTTGGACCATTGATTGATTGACTTAAGGATTCTTGCTTCAAAAATGTTAAAGTGCCAGGTGTGATGGCACAGGCCTTTAATCCCAGCACTAAGGAGGGAGAAGCAAGTGGATGTCTGTGAGATTGAGGCTAGCCTGATCTACCTAGTGAGTTCCAGGCCTGCTGGGGCTACAGGGAGACCCTGTCTCAAACAAACAAAAGCGCACAAAAAATGCCAATGTGCTAGAGTTGTTAGACTTTCCCTTTTTCAACCTGATAAAATCCTTCTTCATAGAAATAAAGATCCTGACTAACTGGAGATGGAGCTGAAGCTCAGGAAACTTCACTGGTAACTGGTAGAAGCAGACTCCAGCTGAAAGCTATGTGACATGAAGCTATCCTTTACCTGCTCTATCATAACTTCAGCTTCTACTTGCAAACAAGTGGAAAGTCAGTACAGCAGGCTCTCAGCTATGGAAACTCATATCTTATGAATGAGTGTGTACTGATATCATGTCCTGCTACTACCTGACCTCTCTTCTTCCTGTTGATATCATGAAATCACCACAAACTCAGTTCATAGGCACAGACACCGGCTTCATCATTTCATCTCATTGATCATGTCAGACATCAGCAATTATCCTGACATTAAGTCTTCTGCATAGTGCCTCAGCCTTCTACTCTCCCAATCACTGTCTCCCAAGCCATATCAGGGCCTTTCTGCACTATTAATTCTTGCCGGCCATACCTCCTCCTACCTTCCTCCTGCTAATTCTCTACAAATATCTGACATCATTTCTATTGTTTAAAACAGTACAATGACACTATTTGGTGGAAATGAGAGTCATGGCGTTCACACTTTACCCTCTGCTCACGTGATTTGGTCCCTAACTTTCTGTACCTCTTTTCTCACTATTGTCTCCTGGCTCTCCATGTGTCCATCACAGACTTTGTGCAGAGCACCCAATCTGCTTGTTTCTTCTAGTATTGTACTCAGAATTTGTGGATGACAGTAATCTCACTCCCCAGTTTTCCCACGATGCCTAACCTCACCTAACATTTTCTAACTCATATATTTGATGTCTTTTTGTTTCGTTTTTTGAGATAGGGTCTCCCTGTAGCCATAACTGGCCTAGAACTTGCCATATATACCATGCTGGCCTTGATTACACTGAGCAATGCTGAGATTAAAGGCATGTACCACCACACCCAGCATGCTGTCATTTTTTGTTGCCTATCTCTCTATGTGACAACTTAAATTCCATAAAGACAGGCCTGTTGCCTATTTTGTATGCTCATGTTCAGAAGAACCAATTGGTTATTAGAAATTCAACAGTCAATAATTATTGGATAGATTTTCTCATTTATGGCATATAGATTAAAAAAAAAACTGTTTCCCAAAGTTTTTAGTCTCATGCACTCATAGACCTAAAGAGAATAGAGCATATGCTTTTTCCAGAATGCTGTATAGTTGGAGTCATACATAGGCTTTGCAGATCAGCTTTTATTAATAGTAATCTGAATGTAAGTTTCTTCCATGTATAATCATTTTTATTGATAAATTATAGTTTGTTGTCTAGCTATAATGCATTTTGTTTATATATCCACAAATTGAAAGGCTTTTTGATTGCTGACAATTTTTAACACCTATGAAATAAGCTTTTAGTCAGTGGAAGCCAAATGGGTATTAATCTGTTAATCCTCCACTGATCTAGCTTACAAGTGCAAACATGCCATAGATCATAGTTGCAGACACCTCTTTGCATAGCTGTGGTCTCCACTGCAAACTACAGACCAGCTCTCTGATGTTTTAAGTGGTTATTTAAGAATATTATGTTAAATTCTGAACCCAGTTTTCTTCTTACAAACTAATACATTGGGGGGAAAAAAGCAACCCAGATACTTGAAGAACTGACAGCCCTTTGATGGAGGTATCAAAAATATTTTGACTGATAAGAAAATGAGTAACTGTCCGATGGCCAGCCACAAGCAGAACATTTATATCACCTCTTCCCAGAATGTTTAGAGAATATCAAGGAAGAGAGGGCTAAAAGACTATAAGAGCCAGAGCTCATGGAAGACTGATATAAAATAATACCTTCATGACATAACAGGACAGTTGCACTCATGAAATCACAGGCATTACAGAAAGTCAAACCAATGAACATTCTAGCATGGAGGGCAGGGGTTCAGAAGACACCACCCCTAGCAGAGAGCAACTGACAGTAGATCGCTACTGCAGTTTTTTTCAAGGGTGTGGCCTCTGATACGTTGACCATGTGCATCTGGGCAGCACTAAGGACAATGGGTTATAAAGAAAGAAGAAAGGAAGAGGATTTGAAATCAGGAGAGGGCCATGAGATGGTCACAGAGATGTTGGAAAGGGGAGTGGGAATGGTTATGATCCAAACACGTTCTATGCTTGTATGAAATTCTCAAATAAAGAAAATAAAATTCAAAGAAAACCTTTTGGAAAGGTTAGCACTTTTTATGTGATCCTGAGAGAGGTATTTCTTGACTGAAGAGGAGAGAATTCATATTTGACAATGATGTTCAATCATTCTGAAGGCTGTCATAGTAAAGAGGATACGATGTTGCATCTCGGGACAGCATTATTCAAATTATCTCAACCCCAATAAGCCCACCTCACTTGAACTTGATTTCAAAACTTGTCAATCAAGAAATCTTGGGTGAAATATTTCTTAGATGATCTTAAAAATGAATCTAGTAACACACAGAGCTCAGTTCTGTGTCTCTGAACCCAAATGTCACACAAAACTTTAGACGGTTATTGGAATTTGTTTCATTTTTCAAACTCCTATGTGAAAAAAAGTCAACTGTAACACTGAGTGCAATCTTTCAGCAAGGCCTGATTTCCTGGGATGCTCACAAGGTTTGGTGTACAGTACACTGCCTGTGTCTTCTAAAGTTCTGCTCAGAATTCTTCCTAAAATTTTCTCTAGAACAGTGCTTGTGGTGGCCTCCATAGTCTCTTAAGCTAAGGTGAGGACTTGCACACCTTCTTCTCTGGGCACTCATGTGTACTTGCACAGCATTTCTCTAGTAGCCAAGTGAGTCACTTCTTCAGCTGCCTATTAATGCCAAGTTGATTCCCAGCCAGGGTCCAGTGGTTACGACTCCCCAGAAATGTCCCTACCTTCTGAAACTGTTAGGCCCTTCATTTATATCTGAGTCTCCCTTCATTTTCTGAGATTTAAGTTACTCGGTATTCTCCCTAACATCCTAAAATCATCTTGGTTTACCGTTACCTCCACACATTTCTCTTTTATTTACAAATAGGCATGTAGGCATTAAGAACTGTGGTCCTATAAATGGCTGTTCTCATCTGAAAACATTAGAACCTATTCTTCATTTTATGATGCCTAGTCTAATCTTATTGTTGCCAAAGCCTGGCTCTGGATAAGGAAATAGTTTTCCATATTTAGCAGCAGTGCCCCTGGGACCCACCTTGCCTTTATGAACTCAGCCTGGCTCCTCATCTGGGAGCCATAGAAGCAATTTTGACTCAAATCTATATTTCCTTTGGCTTCAATAAAGAACGATATAAACTTTAACTTGGCTACAAAGATCAGAAAAGTAAATGTCATTTGAGGCCTTCATCTAACATCAAACTTTATATTTGACACCTTTTCTGTTATAGACAAATATGTAGGCATAAATAGCCATGTTTATAATGTAATCAGTTTAATTAGCTTCTGTGAACCAATAAAATATCAAGCATTGGCAGTCCTCATCTTACAACTATGTCCTGTTAACATGAATGTGCTACAGTGTTACCCATCTAGTTCCTTATTAAAACATCATTCCACTCTCACAAAGCCTATTTTTGTTCAGTTAGATGTGCCAAAATAATTGAGAAAGAGAAGATCAGACTGTACATGCAAAACTGGTCTTTCTGTAAATATGCAATTAATAGCCATTTTAATCTGGCATTGTTACTGTATTTCTTGAAATTTTCCTAAGCGGTTGATTAAAGATCCTGAGAAAAAGTTATTGTGTAAAGAATTTTAAGAGACACGGGATTCCAGAATTCCAAGTCAAGTCTGAAATTTGGGTGCTGTTTTGGGAAGAAATGAAGAAGGAGGAGAGGCGCTGGATTAATTGAATTTGATGTATATTATTTGATAACCATTCTAGAAATTATGCTAAATATTGAGGTACTTATGAGTAAAAGCCTAGCCTTCTTACTAGTCCAGGAACATAATACATATGAATCTTGCCACAGTATGAGTAGAGGCCAAAAGAGCTGCAGAAGCATCATGCTGTGTGAATGAAGGAGAGGGCCGCTCATTTGTCTGCTGGGACGGGGATAGAGTTCTCAGGGAAATGTCACGCAGGACTCTGATTTAATGAACCACAGAAGTAGGAAGATGAGGTCCTCTCACCATGATCAAACATAGGTTTAAGACGTCCTGACATTTTGGAGACCATCAAACAGAATTCAGTGTTTGTGTCAAAGTTTCCTAAAACAGTTTAGATCAAGAATGAGTTTGATAAGCTGGGTAGAATGCTTGCCTAACATGCACAAGGCTCTGGATTTAATCCCCAGCACTGAAGAAAAGAATATATCTGAATCCCATCTACCCCTCTAAATGTATGTGCACGAAGACAGTAGGTTTTTATTTTTATCATTTTAAAGTATTTTTAATTAAGTAATTAATTTTATATGTATGAGTATTTTGCCTGCATATATGAAGTGTACCTGTGCATGCAATGCCCTCGGAGGTCAGAAGAGGGTGTCGAATCCCCTGGAACTGGAGTTCTAGTGAGTGGTTAGCCATCATGCAAGTGCTGGGAACTGAACCTTGGGTCCTCTGCAGGAGCTGGCAGTGCTCTTAACCACTAAGCCATCTCTCCAGCCCCTTATTTTTATTTTTAAAATTATTTTATGTGTATGTGTGAGTGGCTGCATTTATATTTGTGCACCACATGTATGTCTCATGCCAACAGATGCCAGAAGAAGGTGTCAGATCCTTTGGAGCTGGAGTTTCAGGCAGTTTTGAGCCATTGTGTGGGTGCTGTGAACCAAACCGGGTCCTCCGCAAGAGCAGCAAGTACTTTTAAGTGCTGATCCATCTTTTCAGCTCCAACAGTAAGTTTTATAAACAAACTTTCATGGTATTGAAGAGATGCTACTGCAAGCCTCAAACAACCATTAGGCGGGGTCCTTGCTTTCAAAGAATCATGGTTCATGCTTTACAGGTTAAAGTGTTTACCATGTGAGTGCTTGTTCATAGCCTTTGAAAGTGTTTGTTACTGCGGATAGGATAGCTATTTTAACAAAAATCCAGTTTAACAAAGTTCAAAGTAATTAAAATGCTGGAGGAACCTGAAGAAATTAGTATGTTTAGCCTCCTCTTCCTCAGTCATACTGTTTTTTCTCTTTCAAACTATCACAAGATAGATCCGCATTTTCTTCCGAAAAAAATTCTCAGCCTGTAAGAACACACTGCAGTGTTTTCCTCAGGGTGCTCTTATTGAATAGAACATTTCCTCTTATATTTGGAGTCATATTTCTCCTCAATTCTCTGTAAATACTGAGAAGCACTGACTGGTTGGGACTTCCTTGAGAAAAATCACTTGTCATTATCAGTAGACTCTGATGTGTGTTTGGGGACGATAAGGAGAGTAAAAAACAATGATAATTTTGTCGGCACTCTTTTATATGGGCTTGTTGTGTAGCAATGTCTTCGAGTTAAAACCTGTCTTGGAGGGAAGCTCCTTAAAACAACAGGATGTTCTAAAAGAAAATAAATAACTCATAGCTTCAGGAAGTCCCAGAAATTTGACCAGGTTCACTAGGACTTTCCCTCATCAAGCATTCATAAGCCCTAAAGACTGCTGAGACATACTTGCAGGCTGCAGAACTTCCTGGAAGAGGTCCAGACAAACTAAACTCCCAGGAAAAGACACTCTCAAACCTGCCAGGCTGCCTGCAGTTTGTGGCACGTACTCCAGGTTTCCTGCTTTTGTGAAATATCACCCAAGCTGGGTAACTTTAGTGATGCCACTGTCTGTGAGTCATTTCTGCTCCTTTAAGTAACCCTTCATACACACTCCTGTAAGTAACCCCCATAAAACTCACTGGTTCACCAAGCCAGACTTCAGTGGTTTCCTTATTTTGGTCTGCTGTTGGCTCCCTATCTGGAGAGAGTAGATGTCTGTTTCCACCTCTGCAGGAGTAGTGACACATCCAGCATAAACCATGCTCCTGAGCAACAGTAGTGCAGTAGGGCAGTGTGTGGGAAATGCTGGCCTTCACACCTGTTCTTCAGCACTGTCTGCCATGCTACCTCCACTTTGTATCGCTAGATTTTAATTTTTTTTCCTGTAAAGTACATCCGTTTGTGTAAGTTTTATGCAAATAGTATAGCATATTTTCTATAACTTCGATCTTATTTTAATTTACTATGGACAGACATACTACGTATTTTTAAAGAATTTGTTTGCCAAATTCTTAATGATTCTTTTTAAAACTGTAAATGGTTTAACTCAATAATCAATCTGTGTTTATAGAAATTCTGCTACATATGAGGCATCTTGAATTAAAATATTAAAAGTATTAAGTTCACTGTGACAGCTCACTGTGTAGATCAGTGTTTAGGTAATCTGTTATATGATTAATCAATAACTCCAAGCACTGTTCGTGTTGATCATTGGTAGAGAAAGGGGTTATTCTATGGTGTGGCTGAGATTCACGGAGGCACTGACAAACCTGAAGTTCTGGTTTCAGACTTAACCTCCACATAGAAAATCTTTTTCGATCAGTATCGGACCCTAGCTTGTTGTACCATTCTTCTGAGCCACTAAGCCATTAATTGCCAATACCATATCATCAGGGGCAGATGGCAAGATGCTTATAATGTGTGATTGTCAGAGGCCTCATTCATGATGGTTCTGATATAGCTACAAAAAACACTCTGATGGACCACTGGGGTGAATGTGCTCAGGTAACAACTGGTCTCTAATTTTCCTTCTGTGGAGGCAGGCCTGGTGTGCTGGAGGGTTTCCTTCTGTGGAGGCTGGTCTGGTCTGCTGGAGGGTTTCCTTCTGTGGAGGCTGGTCTGGTCTGCTGGAGGGCTTCCTTCTGTGGAGGCTGGTCTGGACTGCTGGCAGGATTCATCCTTTGGTGTTTGCTGAGCAGTCCTGGCCTTCGCCATACTAGTTGTTGTGGAAGACTAAGAACACATATTCAATGCTGGAGGGTTTCCTTCTGTGGAGGCTGGTCTGGTCTGCTGGAGGGTTTCCTTCTGTGTAGGCTGGTCTGGTCTGCTGGAAGGCTTCTGGTTTTGGAGAAAGATAAGAACTACTCCCAAAAGCCATCCTTTACTCTTTGCTGAGCAGCCTTGGCCTTCGCTAGAGAAGTTGTTGACAAAGACTAAGAACACATATTCAAGGACAGAGAATTATGACTCAATCCTACATTGGATCTGGATTGAGCATCCATTTGAAGTATTTTTCATCAGTGGCAACTGGTTAAGGTACATGCCTTTGTCCAAAACCAGCCAAACTTATAGAGTCATCTCTTGCAGCGTTCTTACTTAGAAGAGCTATTTTGAGCCTGAGTGTGCTACCTTGTACTTATTTGAATTGATAGAAGTCTCATTAATGTCTCCCACAGAAGAATCATTAGGATATGTATTTGGCCAATGCTCTTGTATAAAATAGTGTTAACTGACATTTATTCACTCTTTTTATTCACTGTAGGCACTAGGCTGTATTTCAAACACTCTTCCTAAATGAGATTGAGTTATTAAGGAAGCATGCCAGAACATCATTTTGGAAACTATGTTTCATTTATTTGATCAGAATCATACAAGTCAAGATGGCATTCCAAAACCTGTTTTTCTATTATTCTACCACTGGTATACCTTGTTGAAGTTGCAGTTTTACTGTAGTCCTCCATAGATACAGGTGTCTGACCTACCTTTTCTTCTTGACGAGTCAAGCAACACAGAGTGGATCTTGCTGATATAGAGATCTATATTCGCTTTTCCTTTCTCCTGACTTCTTGGCTTAAACAGTTGCTGTGTAGCTGTTTCCTCTGAGTTGAAAAATTTCCTCCTTGTGGGGGATGGGGGACTCATTAAGACTCAGGAAGTAAACAAAACTCAAAAGTCTCAGAAAGTTCCTGATACATAAAAGAGTCACAAGGCTCCTCTGCAAAGTTTTATGAGTAGTAATAACTTCCTAGGGGAGGAGATGCTCAGACTAGTGGGGCTGCCTGAAGGAGGGGTAGGGAACTTCAAGATGCAGCTTTTATGAGTTGCCTCCCATGCTGGGGTAGGCTTTGAGTCATCCCTGCTTCAGTAAATAACCCCTCACCTGCACTCCTGTAAGTAACCCCAGTACATTCACTGGTTCACTAAAATACAGTTGGATGGCGTTAGATTTTGGAGAACAGAAAAAGGAAGGAGTTCAAAGTTTAGAGACAAGAGTGACAGCCATGCTTGCAGCAGGCAAGGAATATGTCCCTTTATTCAAGGAATATAGCAAAGGCTGATGAGCTCTTCTGTGCAGAACGAGCATCTGCATCAAAATGGGGAGAAGTCTGGATTTATAAAGGAGTTCTGTTGCACACAGCTACAAGAGTTAACTCCGTACCAGGGTCTGGTGTCCTTGAGGGTCTCTTCTCTAAAGAGTATTTTCTCAGGCAGGCAGACGAGTTATCTACAGCAGTAAAGGAGACAAGTGGGCTCCATAAACAGTCCCAATCCAGGGAGTGACCAGTTGATAAGGCTTGAGCAAGGTCAGGCTGCCAACTTAGGGCCAGTTAGACACTTTAAGGGATTTATGGCTTTCCCTAATGATGCTTGTGGCTCTTCTGCAGTACATGGATTCTATTAGGTGCAACCATTTCTTGGGTCTATCATCTAGGGTGAACAGATGTTTATTCATATCTCCCGAAGAAAAGTTACACAACAGCAGAGCACATTAAAAACCCTGCCCTCAAATTCTGTGTGCAGTCTCAGGAAAGACACCACTTGCCTCCTCCAGAGTTACTGGACTGTGCTCACAAATACAAATTTGGGTATTTTCTCTATATTGTCTTCCCCCAAACACCTTCCAAGACTGAGCCTTTTGTGTTTGGCTAGGCCCAGTACCATGTTTGATGTAAAGCTTGTGTTCAACCAGTTCATGCTGGCAAAATAAATTAATAAATTAATTAATGAGCTTTTTTTTGGTTCTTTTTTTTATATTAAATTTTTTTTACAATTAAAGTTACAGTTTTAACAATATGCAAAATATTACAGTAATTCAGATTTTTTGGCATAATGATTACAGATTTGATAAATACATTTTATATCTCATAATAGCGATGAGGATTATACAAAAGCTATTAAAACAATTATGAGAATAAATTCTATTGTCACTTAAGTATCTAAAGCTATTTTCCTTTGCGTTCTTCCAGAATGATTTGTTCTTATTCTTTACCTTAATTTGGGGGACTTCAAGAAGATACTTGTTTTTTTGTTTTTTTTTTGTTTTTTTTTTTTCATACAGAAGAATTCATTCCAAGGCAATTGACATTGAGACGTTTTCACATGCATTAATGAGCTTTTAACCAGGATAAAATCTGGATTGTTTACCTTGTCTAGGTTTCTCTATCCTTATGGAAGTGCTCAGGCCAGATACTAGAGGTAAGGGACTAGACAATGAAAAGGTTATTGAGAGAAGTGATGAACCCCAAATGAGTGGACTTTACCAAAGCAGGACACACTTCTGCTTTGACACCTGACTTAAAGATTCAACAGACTTAGCCCTGAAATACAGCTCCAGACACAGGAAGATACCATGACAAGAGCTGTCTAACGTTACTGCAGCAGCAAGAGAAGAGAGGATTTGGAGTATGGCAATAATGAAGGTACAGAAATGTGGTGTTCCAGCATTCTGAATTCCTGCCCAAGGTCCTGTTAGCTGTTGGGAAGACCAAGCTGCTGTGTAGTTTCTCTTGTCTCAGCCAAAGTACATCATGCAGAGGAGAGATTACGTTTCTTTATAGGTTTCTCTTTTTATGTTTTTATTTTTAGTCTTGTTGTTGCTCAGATCTTCACTTCTTGGCTCCCCGCTCTTTTCTTCCGTACATGCTCTTTAACTAATGCTATGAGCCCTTGGATTCAAAGCCATCTGCTTGTGATGACTCTCAAGTACTTCTTTCTAATTTCACCTTTTCTCAAGCTTCAGAAATGGTCTCAAACGAAGCCATCATCTACCACTTTAATCCTTACCCCCTGTAGTGGGCTTACCATCGGTTATTAAAGCTCGAATTAGATTTCGTTTTCTAGTTTTTGTGGTATTGGGTATTAAACCCAGAGCCTTGTGTATACTAGATAAGTGCGTTGCTATTAAGCCATATGCCCAACCCAAATTGTTTCTTCCATCACCTTTGCTATCTCTATCAACTCACTATGTCATACCAGTTTTACTTTATAAACACTTCTCCAGGCTTCTCATTTCCATATTTATTCTAACCACTTATGCAGAACCTTGTTATCTACATACATCTCAGTAGCTTCCAAAATAATCTCTGTCAACTCTTGGCCATTTGAATCTGTCCTTCTTGCCGGTTTGAACTTTCACCTTTTCAAGCTGGCCATGGCACATGACTTTAATCCCAGCACTCGGGAGGCAGAGGCAGGTAGATCTCTGTGAGTTTGAGGCCAGCCTGGTCTCCATAGTGAATCCAGGACAGCTGGGGCTACAGGGAGACCCTGTCTCAAAAAGAACAAAAAAAAAAAAAAAAGAAAAAGAAAGTTTTCCTGGTGAGGACCCTTTTAGGGCTCCAGTATTGCCTACACGGGTGAGTTCAAATATGCTGTGTGGGTTCTTCCTACTTCCTCTCTCCAGCCTGTCTTTACCATGTGCACCCTGCATTAATGATCCAGCAGCACTGTACTACTTGTGATACCCACAGGGGCCATACCATCTCTGTCCACCTTACATTTTTCCCTGCTCTTCTGGTTCTCATGCTTCATCACCCCACAAATATCCTTCTCAGGTCCTACTTTAAGACTCCACAAAAATGTCACTTCCCCTAATATACCCCTCCTCTTGAATTTGATTTCTGTTGCTATGATAAGACACTGTGACCAAAAGCAACTTGTTGAGGAAAGGGTTTATTTGGTTTATACTTCCAGGTCACAGTCCATCACTGAAGGAAGTCAGGGCAGGAATTCATGCAGCAAGTGAAACAGAAACCATGGAGGAACACTGCTTGTTGGTTCACTTTCTGGCTCACTGTTTAGCTGGCTTTCTTGTACAGCCCAGGACCACCTTCCTAGGGGGAGTGTCACTCACAGTGGGCTGAGTTCTTTTGCATCATTTAGAACTCAGGACAGCCCCACAGACATGCCCATGGGCCAATCTTATCTAAGACATTCCTTAATTGAGGTTTCTATTCTCAGGTGACTATAGGCTGTATCAAGTTGACAATTGAGGCTAATCAGGACAGTTCCAAATCCTACTTTGAAAAAGTCGTTCTTCATTCCCATGATGGATATGTTCATGTGCTTTAAAAATTCCTTAGGAAACTAGGCATCATGCTGCATGCATATAATGCCAACACTCAGGTAGCTGGGGCTGGAGGATTGCCAGAAGTTCAAGGCTAGTTTGGGTTATTAGTGTGACCCTGTCTTAAACAGACAAAAACAAAGTAAATAATGGAGGCCAATGAAATGGCAAGGTGGGTGGAGGTCTTGTTGGCATGCCTTATGACCTGGGTTTGAGCCCCAGAACCCACGTGGTGGAGGGACAGAATTGACTCCTCTGATCTTTACATGTA
This sequence comes from Nannospalax galili, assembly GCF_000622305.1. Taxonomy (NCBI): domain Eukaryota; kingdom Metazoa; phylum Chordata; class Mammalia; order Rodentia; family Spalacidae; genus Nannospalax; species Nannospalax galili. The sequence continues at coordinate 769,913 of NW_008354421.1, forward strand.
TGTGCACACATGTGCATAAATATAAAATAAATGAAATAAATATATAATAAATAAAACCACATCAGATTACTTACTTTCCATCCAAGTGAATTATAATCATCATGTAGATTATTATTTCCATAGTTAATTAGGAGATCACTGGACAGCTGAATAAGCTAACCTTTTGGGCAAACATGAATATTAGTTAAATGTGTATTACACTTCATCATTGTGCATATCTTTATTACTCCACTTGCTAACATGCATTGTAATTACCTTGTTTTTTTTTTTTTCTTGCATTGGAGATTGAACACAGGTTTTGCATCCATGCATGCTAGGCAGGCCTCCTTTACCAAGCTACAGCCCCAGCCCTATCATGACCTTTCCTACTGTCTCCATCAGCATACTCCAGATCCCTTGAGAGTACTAACTGTATCACATTCATTATTTAACTTTACTGCCTGGTAGAGTGACTTACAGAATAGGTGTTCCATAATAATATGCTAAATTAAGGAAATATTCACAGTCACCTCCATCACAGGAGGTCTTTCTTTCTTTATAACAGGCAAGGAGTGTAGATTTTTGAGAATTAAGTTCTATTAACTGGCAGTCCAGGTATATAAAAAAATGTTTCTTTGTGAAACAGAAATAATAATATCAGTAAAATCCCACTCCTCCATCAAAGACACTCAGTGTGCCTCCTGGGGAGAAAAGCAGACCCAAAGAACCAGGGAGGGAGCCAGAAGCAGAGGTATCCTTCTCCTGTATTGGGCATAGCATGATGGCTAGGGATGGTGTGGCTTCAAAGGTATCCATTTGAAGTGAGAACTTGACTTTGGTTTTATGTTCACTGCTAAACTGTGTCCTGAATATAAATATACAATCTTTGAATCGGTTTGATGTTGACTTACTGGAGATATATTAGAGTATTTTATTTATTGTTTTGAACTTCCCTTTTTAAATATCTAGGAAAATTTGAAGGGGCTGGAGAGATGACTCAGCGGTTAAGAGCATTGGCTGCTCTCGCAGAGGACCCAGATTCGATTCCCAACTCCCTCATGGCAGCTAACAACTATCCGTAACTCCAGTTCCAGGGGACCTGATGCCCTTTTCTGACCTCCATAGGCATTGCACAACATGGGTACACTTACATATGTGCAATACACTCATACACATAAAATAGTAAATAAAACATTAAAGACAAAATTTGAAGAAAGACAGAAAGAGACACACAGAGAGCAAGAGCGAGAGCGAGAGCGAGAGTGAGAGAGAGAGTATTAAAGACAAAATTTGAAGAAAGACAGAGACACACAGAGAGCAAGAGCGAGAGCGAGAGCGAGAGTGAGAGAGAGAGAGAGATCCTACAACAGAACTAATATTAAAGATACAAACTACTATAAACCAGAGTCTGGAAAGTTTATACAGATCACAGGACCCTTGCAATACTAGCAAGACCAGCCAGCAGGGCAGCATAGGGCCTGGCAGATGACAGCTGGGAAAGTGAGTTCAAAGGGAAGTCTCCAAACACGTCCCTCACATTTTCTTTCCCTCTTTTTACTCTATTTTCTTACAGCATTGTGTTTTCTCCCTCTCTTTTCCCTCCCTCCCTCTATCTCTCCCTCTCTCCCTTTCTTTCTTCCTTCTAGAATAAGTTTGGATCATTTCTTCAGACCTTACTTGGTATGCGTACTTTTCTACTAGGAATACAATTGCTTCCATTGGCTTTTCTTGCATTTGCCCTTGAATTTGTAACTCTGTCCTGCACTACACCTCAGATGTGTATCTTGCTCAAGTAATCGTTCCCCATCTCGGGCTCTTTAGGTCTGAGCTCTTTCTTGATTTTATAATGTTTATGAATAGATTTCCTTCAGCTCCTGATATTGTTGGCTGCAACTTCTCTCTGAGCATTGGATTTTTGGTGTTTGGGTCTGTCTGACTAAGATGATTTGCAAGAACACGGGGGCAAACTCCTATATGTGTTCTCTCTCGACTTTCTCTCCATGTCAAATGAGATTTTGTTGAGTAGCTTGGGAATCTGCCTTAGCATCCTGTGGGTGAGTCACAAGGAACCATCCTCCATTCAAGGACTCACCTCCCAGCTGGGGAACTACCAGCCAGGCTGTGTTTCCCCATTGCTTCACCAGCTTCCTGTACCTTCTGTCAGAGCCACCCTGCCTACCTTGCTGAGTCTGAACTGGTAAGAAGATGATTAGCATTTCCTATGAAGTTGCTGACTTCTTTCCTAATGTATGTTCTTAATGTGATGGCCTGCTTCTTTTCTGTTGTTCCTCCATTGGCTATATCTAGAAAGCACATTAAGCATTCACAGTAAGTTTTTCTGAAATATAAGAAGCCAAAAATTGGGTGTTTAATCTTTATGTTGTGCTATAATCATACTTTGAAAGAGTAATTATGAAAATGTGCAGCTTATTGACCTTTTCTGAGCCAGGTCCACTTTAAGCAATGAACTCTCAGATTGATCATAGACTGCAACCTGTTAGGAGGCAGCTTCCCAAGTTCCAAGTTCTGCTAAAGTCTGAATAATCTCCCTTTCACACTGAGATGCGGGACCATCCTGCAGCATCTCGCTCTCTTTCCCATCCTTCCTTCTAGACAGCAGCACAGGGGTGTAAAGTGAAATGCACTTGATGAATTTAAAGAACTTCAACAATTCTAACTTGGATTTCTTTCTTTTTGGTGTGTTTGTGTGGGACTGTGTGTGTATATGCATGTGTGTAAAGTGTGCTATGTTTGTGTGGTATAAGCAAGTGTGTATGTATCTGTATGAGTAGGCAAGTATTGAGGCCAGAGGAGGAAGCCTGGTGTCCTGCTCTGTCATTCTGTGTCTTTCTTCTTTGAAACAAGTTCTTACTGAACCTAGAGCTAAGCTGGTAGCCAGCAGGCCAGAGTGATGCTCTTGTCTCTGTGCCCAACAGGGCTGGGGGTGGCCATGCTGTTTTTTGTTTGTTTCTTTGTTGTTTTACATAGTGCTGGGACTGAACTCAGATCCTTATGTTTGTGCAACAAACACTTTTACCTACTGAACTGTCTCTCCAGCCACACAAGTGCTGGTCTATGGTGTAATTATACCCAGTGAGGCTGATTCCAATTCATAAACAGGTTTAACAACCAGCTTGCAAAATTCTTGCAATTTAACATTCGTACTTGAAAGCCTCTGGAACTAGCTCAAGAGTGCTGCCTGACCCAAGATGGCCTTCTCTCCCTGTGCCACTGAGGTTCACTAGTGCACACATCACTCCAGGACAAGCTGGCTCCAGCCCTCAGCAGCTCTCATGAACTCCGCTCTGTAATTAGAAAGATACAACAGCACATCACAACATAAATGGACCTTCAAATTTATGCAGTAGATTTTTTTCTCAATTTTTCTACATGTATACAATCAACACACAATCCACACATACCATGCACAATGAAAAATTAGTTTGATCATTTGAACATCTTTGTTGTGGGTGCTGAATGGAGTTTTCCAGTTTAATTACAATCACCTTGTTTTGGCATGCCTATGCTAAGCAACTTGGTAAAGACAACATTCTTCTTATTTATTATTTATTTATTTATTTATTTATTTATTTATTTGTCTTTTTGTAAGCCCAGCAGGGCTGAAACTCACCATGTAGACCAGATTGGCCTTGATCTCACAGAGATCCACCTGCCTCTGCCTCCCTCCCAAGTGCTGGGAATAAAGGCATGTGTACCACACCTGGCAAAACAACATTCTTTAAGCTCTGGTTCCAGTGATGGAGAGGATCCCAGCAGACCACAGAGCCAAAGACCTAAGAGGTTTGTTAATGTTACCCTCAGCTTAGGGAGAAATCTGAATGATTTATAACTCTTTGTAGAAAGTTCTTACTCTTTGCATGTGCACATTCTCAAACGTTGATTGCAGAGCATACTCTCCAGCATTAGCAGGAAGATGCTGGGCTCTACACCGAGAGATGGTCTCTGCTATGCTGAAGTGATGTCAGTGTGTATTCTTTATTTTATGCATATTTTTATATTCAATTTTTGTGCATTTCACACAAGAAATCGTAATCATCTTTATGCCCTCTCCCCCATTCACATCTCCCATAGCCTAAACACACACCAGATTTCATGCATTCTGTCATATGTTAAGACCTATCGAGTCAAGTTAGTATACTCAGACGTCCTTCAGTACAGGTTCATCCACAGGGGTCTAGTCAGCCTATCTAGAGTTTCTTCCTTAAAGAATATCAGCTTACCCTCACCCAGCAATAATCAGCTGCCAATAGTTATCAGCTAAGGTTGGAACCTGCTGCCCATTTCCCCAGTTCTATGCTGGAATTTTTTTGTTTGAGTTTGCGTGGGTCTGTGCATGCTGACACTATGGCTGTAGGGTCATATGAGCAAAGTCCCAGGAACCTGTAAGACTCTTTTCCACATAGTCATTCATCTCCTCCTCTGGATCTTACAATCTTTCCACTCCCTCTTCTTCAATGGTCACTGAATCCTGAGTGGATAACATTTAATATAAAAGTCCTGTCCAGGGACCCACACTCTGCAGACTCCTATTTTCTACAATTTGGCCATTTGTGGCCTTTTGTGTGCATTGCCTTCTGTTGCATGAGGGACCTTCACTGATGAAAGTTGAGGAATGCATTAGTGTTCTCTCTTGTTCTACTATGTTCCACGAGTCTTAGGTGTAGAGGTTCCACTGTAGATGTGTCACTTAGGGTTGGGCATCTCACAGGCACTTATTCTCTGTGTGTGACCAGTTGTGAAACTGTAATAGTTTTTGTCTGTTGCAAAAGAAGCTGCTTTGATGAGTGGTGACTGGCATACTTATCTGTAAATATAAGAATCCACATTTAGCATGATAGTAAGAAATCATTTGTCTCCGGGTTTCTCTAAGATTTATGACTGCTCCAGCCATGTATGACATTCCTCACAGAGTTGGAAAAAGAATCCTAAAATTCATATGGAATCACAAAGACCCTGGATAGCCAAAGCAATCCTGAGCACAAAGAACAGTGCTGGGGTTGGGAGGGGGTAGATTACTGTACCAGATCTCAAACTATATTACAGAGCCAGAGTCATAAAAGCAGCATGGTACTGGCCCAAAAGCAGACACATAGATCAATGGAACATAATTGAAGGTCAAAACATGAGTGCATGCAATTTCAGCCACCTGATATCTGGCAAAGGCGCCAAGAACACACACTGGAGGAAAAGACAGCATCGTCTACAAATGATGCCTACAAAACTGGATCTCCACTGGTAGAGAATGAAACTAGACCTTTATCTATCACCCTGCACAAAAGTTATCTGCAAATGGATCAAAAACCTCAATGTGAAACCTAAAACTCTGAAACTTGTAGGCAGCATCCTACAATATATGGGTGCAGGAAAGGACTTTCGAAATCAAACATCAGCTGCTGTGCGCATCTTAGAGTGTGTCTCCATGTGTTTCACCTGTCAAACTGAGATGATGAAAAGTGGGGTGGGGTGATGGGGTATTTTAATTTTCTTTGAATACATCTAATTTTGAAGATTTCTCAAAAACTACTGTCATGTTTTATTGGTAGTGACATTAAATTTCCCCCACAAACAACAGTAGTTTGAATATATTATTGAATAGTTTTATTTCTAATATATCTGAAGTCACTTATCTTCAGAGTATTTGTGTGGGATAAACGTTGATGTAACATAGAGATAGCCACACAACCTATCTGTGGAGATGCCAAGAGAGAGGAACAACAATTTATAAATTTGGAACAATGCTGTGTATCAAAAAATAAGGAAATAAAATAAGAGGGGAGGCAGAAGGTGGTTGAACACCTGTTTAGGTGCTGGGGAAAAATGAGAATGGGTTCTCCAGGTAAAGGAGGGTCTGATGATCCTGGAGGAGTTGACTTTAATATTGTGCCTTTGGTCCCAGCAGCCCTGTGTTTGTTTACAGCAGGCCTCTGCCAGGAACAGTCTCTAGGTTTGGAGGACTGGAGCCCAAGCAAACCTGGACGATACTGGTTTCTGTACATGGACATATTTTGCCTGGAGCTTATGAGATAGGCATGGAACATGGGCTGCTCACAATGTAGGACTCTTGATAAATATACGTATGTATGCACATGTCAAAGATTAGGAACATTAGTCTATCAACCCAAATCACTGGATTCTTACCCACCCTACAAGATGATACTGAGGTTCCTCTGTTATTTTGAAAAGAGCAACAATATAACAACAATCCTGAAATAATGACAGGGAAATAAAAATCCTACTTACAAATAGGGAAAAGTGAGATGTAAATATAGGAAGATAAGAATATGAGCTGGGGATGTAGCTTAGTGGTAGAGCATTTATGAGGCTGGAAATTTGATCCCTAGAAAACAGAGGAGAGAGGGAGGGAGGGAGAGAGAGAGAGAGAGAGAGAGAGAGAGAG
>NW_008354421.1:776336-784721 GCF_000622305.1 Nannospalax galili
TCAAGGGTGGCAGATAAATTTTGATTTATTCAAAGGATTTTTTCAATTGGGAAAAAACAACAGAAATAAAGTAAACCAAAAATGTGAAATGAGATGAGAGAAGAGAGATGAGTCCTACATCAGCCAGGGCTATACCAACGTTTCCATCCAATGACATCGGCCAGGGCTACCCCAACATTTCTATCCAGTGATGTCGGCCAGTGATACTCCCATGTCCATCCAATGACACACATCAGGAAAACTCAGGACCTTCTATACTATTAGGAAGTTCATTTGTGAAGGAAATAAACCACTTAAAAGTAGTTTGTTATTGATTTATAACTTTTAAATATTTTGGGGTGTGTGTGTGTGTGTGTGTGTGTGTGTGTGTGTGTGTACATACAGAAGCCAGAGATCGACATTGGGATTAAAAAAATATTTTATTATTTTTATTTTATGTATATGAACGTATTGCCTGCATGTGTGTAAGTGCACCTGTGTTGTGCAATGCCTGCAGAGGTCAGAAGAGGGTGCCGGATTCCCCTGGAACTGGAGTTACAGACAATTGTTAACCACCATGTGGGTGCTGCTGGACATTGAACCTGGGTTCTCTGCAAGAACAGCCAGTGCTCTTAAATGCTGAGCCATCTCTCTAGTCCCAACACTGGTGTTTCATCTTCCTCAGTCCTTTCTCTATATTTTAGAGACAGGGTCTCACACTGAGCCTGGAGCTTGCCATTTCTACTAGAGTGACTGGCACCGCCTGCTTCCACTCCACAGTGCTGGGGTTTCAGACATGTACCACCATGTCCAGCTCATTATGTGGCTACCTGGTATACAAACTTAGGTCCTCAAGTTTGCTACGAGAAGGCCACAACGAATCACTGAAGAAGTGCTTCCCTGTCCTCAGGAAGAAGCCCATGGATTTTGTTGATCAGAGTCCTCTTGTAGAGGAAGTTCCCAAATGCATGTTAGTCTGAGGAGTAGTCATAAGATCTTCTAAAGGACTATTAATAAAATTCCTTAAACAAAAGCAAGTGAATAGTTTGTCTCTGTGCCTTGCAGGTCCCTCCTTTCTGTGGGCGCCTCTTCACTGTCCTGTGTATTATGTATTGTTACTGTCACAGACTTACCTGACTCTTGATTCCTTCTCTTTACCCATACATGCAAAAGATTTTCCTATACCACCTGTTTTTGTATTTCACATTGAGAGTTTGTCTTTTATCCTAATGGTGCTTCTTAAGGAATGATTAGAAATCATACTTTCTGTACTGAGAGACCAAGAAACAATAAACACCCTCTAAACAGGAAGTTCTCTTTCTTTTCCTGACACAAATAAGTGATTTCCATCCAAAGAGGCCTTGACACAGTTATTCTATTTTCTTTCAGTTGATTGTGAGTTTGTATATTCAATTCTACTCTAGTCTGTTCCTGTTTCTTATTGAGTTTCTCGAAATCCATCAGATATATTTCTCAGATATTTTTACTTTGACTGTGGTTTTCTGCAGATAGATTCATAGATAAGCATGTAAAGATAATTTCCTGAGAAGTTTCATGGCTCCATGTAGTTATTCCTTTGAATACTGATGAATGAATCTGCTGTGAGAAACTGCAGTGTCTGTCATCTCCACCTCACCCTAAACTCATTTCCTGCTATGTGAAACTCTTGAAGTAGTTCAAAGAAAATAATCCTAAGAATACAACAAATTATGTGCTGATCTCATAGGAGAGCATTAGTCCATGGTTTGCCAGAAGTTGATTTTCAAGTAATGCTAAGACAGAGCACTTTCCAAAAAAATGCCATTTAATATTTCAGTTGAGGAGTGATTTATTTTCAGAAAAGTTTCCAGATGTTCAAATTCATTTTAAAAAGCCATGCCTTTAAAAGCAAATGACCTTGACTTGCAGTTACTCTATCAAGTTACACACTTTTGTTTAATGTATCTGAAGAAAAAGTGCTGTTTGCTTTGCCTCATGAACTTTTTAGCTCAGGAAATCCCCATCATGAATGCACTGAGTCAGTAGTAAAAGTCTCGCACAAGTGGGTGGGAGACTTGGGCTCCATCTGCTTCTGGTCTGTGTGGCCAGCCACACTCCTGCTCGTGAGAACTTCATATTTCCCAGCCTCCCACTACCAAAGACAGGAGGAGGCCACACTGCAGAGTGACCTGTTACACCATGCACTTCTGGATGTAAACACATTTCTTGGAATGTATATTCTATCCAGAGGGTGATACCTTTAATTCGTTTATATGTCAGAATGAGAGTGTATACATGTTCCGTGGACTGGAGTTTAAGGCCTGACTTTTGCTAATACATAAAATGACTATAAATGGTATGCTATTCAGTTGTTTATGTGTTTGGTGTAAATAGTGAAAAATTAATTTCCAAGCTAAATTTGAAAACAGAATTTATTCATAAACTGGAGACAAGAAAAGTTCTCCCTTGGAATTAGAGATACTGAATGTACTACTTGAAAGTTGTTTAAAAATATGTTAATATTAGACAGGCTCCTAGAAAAACTGTATGTTCAAGAAAAAATAAAATCTTATAAAATAAACCTTCTCTATTGAAAGCCAGCCGTGATTTCATCATGTTTACTGTGACTAGGTGAGATCACACCATAGTTGTGAGCATGAAGGACTAGCACAGGAGAGGGCTTACTACAGCATTGGTTGCATAATAAGCACTCAATTTTTGGCATTTTTATTGCTGTTAATATTGTACTTCTATTATTATTTTCATCAATTATAAGCCACCTTAATTATCAAGTGTGAAATTTTAGAGTACATCTTCTTGAATAAGGATTAATTATTTACAGAAAAAAAAGCTGGAACTTTTCCAAACTCCGTCCTTTATTCAGTCATTTTTGAGATATGAGCTTCACTTTAATCACCTTAAGAACATCCCGTTTTGCTTAAGGATCATTTCCATCAGAGACCTACCATAGTGGTTGAGGTCTCCCACTTCACAGAGCAGACAGAAGTCAGGAAAGCTGTGTACCCAGCTGGGCTTAGGAGAGCTGATGTACATACCACTAGTCTCTGGGATACACCACTATTCTGTCTCAGTTATTCCATGTGCATGTGTGAACCGCAGAGTCAGCTATAAAAGAGTTCACAGCCTAAAGCTGCTGCCAGAGAATGTGTAGCTGTGTTTATAGAAAGTAAAATAGTCCTGAACAAAGAAATATCCATTTTCAGCTCTGATGCCAAGCAGGAAGCAACTTCCCTTGTCAAAGAGGCTTGAAACATCCAGCCCTTTTCACGCCTGCCTTCATCTCTGCTCCTGAGCTTGTTTTGTTAGTCATTTCACAGAAGTTATGTTTCCTTGCACCTTTTTGAAGTTTCCTAAGATATGCATTTTCCTAGATCAGATTGTAGCCTGCAAGGCCTCCTTTGTCATTGATTTACTGATCCTTTTCAACCGGTCCAGGCTTATTTCTGATTTTAATTTTTATTGGCAAAGATCCATCAGGAGATCTTGGTAGGGTAATCATTTGTCCCAGTCTGCCAGGTTACATCTCTTCTGAGCTGATAAGAGTACTCCTTTGTACTTGCAAAGAAATCTGGTTTAGAAAATAAATTATGTGGTCACACTGAGTCTCAGCCTTCAGACAGGGTGAGAATGAAGTCTGCATTTGAGCTTCTTTCACACCAAGAGAAGTGCAGGAATTCGTTCTTGTAATTTATCCTCTGGTTGGCTCTCCCAGTTGGAGAATGCTAAAATGCACTGGGATAACTGCTGGGTCTCTCTCTGCCCTAACCCTTCTACAGATTTCAAGGCTACCTGCAGTTGCTTAAGAGAAGGTTGAAGAAAAACTGCAGTCCTTCCAGAGTACTGGTTTCATCACTCACGTCTGCCTTGTCTATTAACTGCTGTTCCCCAGCATGCATTCTGTGTGGGAGTATATCTCTGCCACATTCACTTCCAACCCATCTTCTTAAATACTGGCAAGTTATATTGTCTTAAGAAGATCCAAGCTGATGAGGAGGTGGTTACCATGACTAGAAACCATCAGAGGTGGTACCTGCTCAGTTTTCTACTCCGACAATGCTGGATGTTAGCCAACAACAAAATGCTGATATGTTTCTGCATCGGCTTTACCAGACCCTTCACACTGTATGTTGTAAAGCCATTCCTCTAAATAGAAACATATCTCCTTGAGGGAGGAGAGACACTCATATACCTCCTCAGGATCAGGAAGCTCAGAAAGTTCCAAGATTCACAGCCCCTTCTCCAAGGTTACATAAGCACTGTCAAATCCTAGGAGAGGAGATCCTTGAGCTTAGCTGTTTGCAAATTGTGATGGGATCCCCAGGGATACAGCATTTCTACATTTGTGCCCATACTGGGATAGTCTGCCCTTGAGTCACCCATGAGCCTGTAAGTAGACCGTCACCTGCGCCCTGGCAAGCAAGCCCAGTAAACTCACTGATTCACTAAGCTAGGTTTGGGTGTGACGGTTTCTTTGGTATGCCTTCAGTTCCTCAACTGTGGTGAACAGACATTCTTTCATGTCTCCTCAGGAAAAGTCTCACAACAGTATGAAACTCCAAAAATGTGTTTTCTGTCTATATCTGTTGCTGATGCAGTTATTTTAAATTGTCTGATTTAATTTCATGGTAATCTACATTTTTTCCTAATGTTGCTGACTTTTCGCCTTATCTTTGTTCATGACCTTAGTTTTTCCTGTAACTTTAATATAAAAAGTAAATCAAGCACTGTTTAAATGATATCAAATTCAAATTACAATTCAATCGCTGATAGTTAAGGTAATATTTAGTGAAGATTTTCTATTCTGTGTTCAGATGTGAGGTGGTTTGTGATTCTGTATCAGTGTTGTCTATATGGTGACACTGGATTAAGCAAAAACAGAACTTATTGTCAAGATCGTTTCATAGAGCCCAGGAACAAACTCAGAAACTAAGGCTTGGAGGAGGGACATCAGACAGCACTGAGGGCTTTGCCATGAGGGTTTTGGGCCTTGCCTCCAGGGTGCGCCCATCAATGCAACCAGGTGCCAACAATTTCCCCTTGTAGGTAAAGTGTTTAGATTATCAGCCCCCAATAAGAATTCCAGCATAAAATGTGACTTGCCTACTTTGAGTCAAGTATCTGGTGACTGTAGCAGATAGGAAGGGTCATATGACACTGGTCTGCTGGCAGCAACCACTGTGCATTGAGGTGTGACTTTCAGCAGCATCTACTCCACTTTCCCATTATGCTATAGCAGTTACAGATTTTGCATCAGAACTATTTTTTATGTGTAGGAATGCATTGCTTGCATGTATGCAAGGGTACTCACATGTATTCCAGGGTACCCATGTTGTGCAATATCTGCAGAGGTCAGAAAAGGGCATCAAATATCCCCTGGGACTGGAGTTACAGATGGTTGTTAGCTGCCATGCCAGGAACCAAAACCTGGTCCTCTGTAAGAGAAGCTAGTGCTCTTTAGTGCTGAGCCATCTCTTCAGCCCCTAGAACCATTTCCTGAAAGATGAAAATTTTATTCTTATTCTTTGGGGGGACTACCTCCACATGCATGTGCTCTTTGCTGAGGAAAGGCATGGCACAGCTAAAAAGTGGGAAAAGAAATGAATATTTTTAGAAGGAAAGTGCACATGAGATGGTAAGAAAATTATGCACCACAAGACTTCCCTACAAAGATTATGAAAATGATATCCTAAATTGAGGAAAATCCAGAGTCAGAGCTTTCCCCCAACAACCTGAAAATATCTGCAGCTTTCAGGGACAGCAGCTTCTCACACTGCATCCTCGAGCAAACCCAAAGCCAGTTCATGAATCAGACATCCAGGGTTCATGGATATGCAACAAGAACCTGGGAAGTAGAATAATTCCCAGGCACATGGGAGCAAAATGACTGGCAGGAACCACAAATCCCAGGGGCTTCAGACAATGAGGAGGGATGCTCTGCTGTGTATCTGCTGCTTCTCTCTATCTGCTACTTATACTCACACAATAGCAAAAACATGGCCAAGGTAGATCATTCTCTGAACTGTACAGACTACAAAATGAAGGGCAAAAAGAGCTGGGATCAGCAGCTGGGAAATGAGATATGAAAAAACACAAGATAAAGATGAGGTAAACCAGCTACATGTTTTGGTGCATGCCTTTCATCCCAGCACGTGGGAGTCAGAGGCAGGCAGGCAGATCTCTGAGAGTTTGAGGCCAGCCTGGTCTACATAGTGAGTTCCAGGCCAGCTGGGGCTCCAGGAAGACCGTGTCTCAAAAAGACAAAAAAAAAAAAAGAGTAGGCAAGCCCAACAGTCTCTCCCAGTACCCCTGACAGCCTCTTCTAGTACCCCCCCAACAACCTCTTCAGTCTCCCCAGTGGACAACTGCTCCAAGTCCTCCTGACTGCCTCTCTCAGTCCTCCCTACTCCTGTCTGGAGGAGGAATTAAAATGATGCAAAAAGGACATATAAGTTTGAAAAATCCTAAGGTGACTTTTTTAATGTATACATTTTTTAGTTGTTATTTTTAACTTTATGTGTATGAATGTATTGTCTGCACATGTGTAAGTGCACCTGTAAATCAAACCTGAGTCCTCTGCAAGAGCAGTCAGTGCTCTTAACCACTGAGCCGTCTCTCCAGTCCTATTAATCTTAATATACTGCAACAACATGCCATGAATGTAATATGGATTCAACTCTTGTTTAAGAGAATAAAGAGTATGTAGGTAAAAGTTGTTAAGAAGAATGTAAAAATAAAGATTTTGTAAAAAAATTCTTATAAAAGATTAAGATGGTTGGTGGATATTTTTCCAAAATGAATGAGAAAGCTAACATGGATAAACAAGCTATAAATACATGATTAAGTTATGTTATTAAAGTTTCTAAGGTCAAAATCCAAGATATTGATATTAAAACCTCTACTTAAATCAGTGGAGTGCTCATAAATTATTTAATATATTCTTGGTAACAGTTAAGTACTGGCTTAAAAGAATAAAAATATATGTCTAATAAATGTTTACTTAAAGGGTCTAGAGAGATGGCTCAGGGGTTAAGAGCACTGATTGTTCCTGCAGAGGATCTGGGTTCGGCTCCCAGTATCCACATGGTTAGCTAACAACCATCCATGACTCCAGTTCAAGGGATCTAATGCCCTCTTCTGACCTCTGCTGACACTGCAAATCATGGGTGCACTTAAATATATGCAGGCAATACACTGATACACATACAATAAAAATAAAGTATTTTGAAAATAAAATAAATGTTTATTTAAAACTGAAAAAAATCTTATCAAATGTTTACAAGAAAATAATTCTATACCAAAAACTGTCTTGATACTCTGAATCAGAAGAACTGAAGTCAGTTTTACACATGCAAATTTTACTATTTCAGCAACATCAATGCCCTGTTTCCTAATAGAGTTAATTTCCAAAATGAAAATGTATTCATACAACTCAGCAAAAAATACTAATAACAACTTCAAAATGGACCAATGATCTTAATGGATTTTTCTTCAAAGAAGACATACAAATGACTAACAGGTATATGAAGATGTTAACCATTATTAATCACCAGGAAACTCTGCATCAATTCAAAGAAGAAGTTCCACCTGGTAAGATAATTATTATAACGCAAGCAAACAAAGATGAAATTAGTAACTATCCACAATGATGCAGATAAACTGGAACAGTTGTAAGCTATTGGGTTCAACACTGCAAATGGTATATCCACTATGGAAAATAGAGGGACCTGGCCTCTCAGGGGCTCAGAGTCGGGAGCAGAGGGATGATGATTTACATCTTGGACAAGTGTTGGACAGCCGGAATCAGTCCTTATATAGGTTATCTTTTATAACAGATTTCTTCTGGGGAATAGCAGAATTTGTCATTTTGTTTTTCAAGATTCTCCTTCAGCAAGATGTGAAAAAAAGAGGCTATGGAAGCTGATTCCAGATACGACGATGGAAGAGGGACACCAGGAAACCTTCCCCAAAGAATGGGTCAAATCAATCACCTTCGTGGCCCCAGTCCTCTTCCAATGGCTGGTGGATGAGGAAGGTAAACATCTGCTCTGAGAAGCAGACAACTAGACATGCACGTTCCGAGAAGGAAACCATCAAGAAGTGAAGGCGGACCATGGTGGACAAGATGAAGTGTATGTCTAAAACAAGGATTGCTCTGTGTCCTCACAGATGAATAAGGTCATGCTGGGAATTCCCTCTGCAAGATCTGGACTGACTGACACGAACTTCTATAAATGTACATGTTTGTCTCGTTATCTTTTTTGTATAGTTTACTAAAGTATTAATATAATTTTAATAAGTAAGCATTTTTAGGTTGCAGAACTTGGGCTTCTCATCTTTATATAATTAAATCACAAACCTAATCCTTGAAAGTAAGATGACTGCCTTACAGACAACAAACAAAATTTT
>NW_008354421.1:786274-822014 GCF_000622305.1 Nannospalax galili
GGGACCAGTCAGAGTTTAAGGAGGTGATGACTGTGGACATGAAACTGATAGATTAAAACTAGTAAGTAGAGAAATAAAATAAGACATGTTGACATAGAAATACAATGATATTAAGAAATTTCATTCTAAGTAAATCAGAAAGTTATTTTAGGAACTAATATGTAGAAAAATAGCTTGCAATATGCTGTTTGGAAGAGTAATATTGGGTGCACATATGCACTTGCGGTGTCTATTCCTAACACACCTCCAGGTGTAGTTGGAGCACACTGAATGATGAAAGACTCAGTTTGAGATGCTGAACTTCTGGGAGGGAGAAGAGTGACACTGAATACACGAATATAGTGGGATGCTCTCAGGACCTGCTTCTCAGAACAGTTCAGCTCTCTCACAGTAAATTTTTCATTCAAAAGTTAAATTACAGCTGGGTCTGGTCCCAGCACTTGGGAGGCAGAGGCAGACCGATCCTGTGAGATCAAGGCCAGCAAGTCTATAGAGCAAGTTACACAGCAGCTGGGGCTGCAGGGAGACCCTATTTCAAAAGACCAAAAGAAAAATAAAAAAGCTAAGTTACTTTCCAGACACAGTTTTGTAATCAGAGACCCCATTACTCATGAAGTGATATGCACTGAGGTTCTTAACAAATGTGCTCCTTATTCTGTATAGGAAGGGGACCTTTCTCTGGACTTACATTGTGTGTCCAAATGTCAACTCTCAGGCATGGAAAACAGCTAAATAACAGCCTGATACATCTTGATATTGAACCAACGAATCTCATCATCTCCCCATTTATTTGAACTTATGTGTTTCTTGTCCTCTGAATTGTGTCTTCACAGAATCACTCATGCATGGGATATATTTAGTGTGTACTTCTACTTAAAATGGTCAAATAATGAAATAAGCTGGATTCCTTCACTTTACGTCCAGAGTTGCAATATTTACCTTCCTCTAAAAGAGAGGGAAGGCTGCTCCCACACCCCTGACAGCATGCTCTCTTTTTCTAGTCACCCTCCTCCACACCCTTGACAGTATGCTTTCCCAGTTTGCTCTACATAATCCACATCCAAACCAAGACTTCTGTTATATTCATAATCATTTCTTCTTTCACGAGAACTTAAAACCATGTGCATTCCCCAGGGGCTCTGGTTCCTCCAAGGGGCCAGGCCTGCTGCAGAGAATTAACTGTGGAGAGTTAGCCACAAAAGGAGGGGCTTGTGGCACTATCTTGGGAAGGAGCCAGGAGCCAAACCGCCAGGAATGTGGTGGCGGGCATGGGGAACTCACAGCAGCCAGTCATACGCAAGGACAGAATGGCCTGGCACTTATGGACCTGGGGCAAGACCGCTGGCCCCTGAGGCATGGGTGAAAGCTAGTGGTGACTATGGTCATGCCACGGGAACAGTCTTATAGGTCAGGCTCTGAGCCAGTGGTGCAGAGCTGCAAGGTGCAGAGCTGAGCGGTGCGGAGCTAGGCACTGGGTGCTTGTTTCTTTGTAAGTCACTCCCCTCCCTCCCCACGATAATAATAAATGCACATAAAGATATGTTATATGGTATGCCTGATAGCACAAGAGACCCAGAGAGAACTCTGGTAGCAAAACTGGCATAGTCCATTCCAGATGAACCACAGCCTTGCGGATGTGGGTCTGGGCAAGCAATGCTGCTCCCACTGCCTCTGCGGCAGGTCAGCTGGGCTCTGATTCCCATATCCAGGACCAGCTGCCAAGAACCCAGGGGGGAAGGCAAACAAACCCCAAACACTTAATGGGGTTAGTGATAGTCACATGGGTTATACAATGGATTGTAAAATCTGTAACTAAAAAGAGGCCAGCCATGCAGAAGCATGGGCCACAGCCATGTTGTAAATGTGGGAGTATGTTATGGATATGTGAAGATTTGTTAAAGGTTAGAAAAACTTTTATTCAGAGGTTAGAAAAACTTTCACCCCCAAACGGAACACCCAAGAGGGGGCATGGCCACTTTGCATAATAAAAGATGTGCCCCAGGCAGGGGAAGCTGAAAAGGCTAGAGAAGTCCTGGCAGATCCAGTTGCAGAGCTTGACACTTTTAACTTGTGAAAGGTCCAAGGACTCAAAGGAAGAGACAGATAATAGTAAAAAGGAAAATGACCTAAAAATAAAAGTAGCTAAAGCTGCCCCTCAGATTCAACTGTTGATACAAAAGAGAAAAAAAGCTAATAGTGCTGTAGCTAGGAAATAGTCAATACTAGATCTGTTAAAACTAGGAAAAATCTACAGGTAAGCAATCAGAGACTCTCTAGCCATGTGCTTTGTGAGAGTATGGGACATGGGAACAAATGACATCAGTCTAAGTCCTTCAGAAGCTTCACAGCTGAGTTATATAACCACCCATCCGTCCTTGCAATATAGGCTGTTCAACCTAGGCCAATGCAGGGGGGAACAGTCCTTAATGGGATGGCTGGTTGAAGGCATCAAAGATACCTGGTCATCACCAAGGGAGACTAACGTGATTAGCAGGGGCTGGAGGACTATAAAGGAGGGGCAGGCATTACTGAGAGAACTAGGTATGAGAAAAGCAATATATGATGTCCAATTCACTGGGCCAGATAAGACCGTGTTCACCAGAGACATGAAGGAAAACTCAATTTAACTGGGACCTTGAGAAGGGTATGGGACTTTAATAGTTTTACTAAGCCCTTTGGATGGGACAGGATCTTTGTAAACTGAGAGAGGCTGTAGCAAATCTAAATGATTCTGACCAGCATGTAAAATGTGTCTGTAAAATAACAGAATACCCTATAAGAGATATACAAAAGACCAGACTAAAGAAAGTCCACTTGGGTCACTCGAAGACAAATGTGGCAAGACTTATGTTGAGCCCAAATTCCCAGAGAAAAAAATGATAAAAAAAACCAAATTCGGTACTAAGGTGTTTCTGGAAGGCTTTAAAACCAGAAGACATGTTTACAAAAGACATTCAAAGGATTAAAAACTGCCCCAGGGGTGGTTAAGAATCCCGAAGGATTAAATAGGATGCATTTCTCTTTTGATAAAGGCTATACTAGGGGTGGAAGCAGGTTTTCCCACCAAGTTCTCCCCAAAGCAGCCAGGTGTGGTAAATGGAGAAATGACAGATATGGCTACAGTCAGCAGATAGACTCAGGGCCTGCCTGACTTAGGGAACCAACAAGTGCAGTGGGGACAGATGGAACCCCCTGCCTCCTTAGCCCACTGCAGGGTCAGGCAACTGGAGCCAACACCTGTAAGTGTATCAAGAATAAAAGAATACAAAGAGACTCCCATGTAAAATCTCCCAAGTGTGAAATGACTCCAAAGTGATAACTAAAAGTCATAAAGAGCTAAACAAATTAATGCCCTGTACCCAAGCTATGGTACCTAACAAGGAGCTATGGAGAAAACAGTTAATACAAATGGACAAAACCTTTCCATGCTTTGTGAGACCTTGTCTGTGAGTGATTTAATATATAATGTTAACCTTCCTTCAAGTGTTTTACAGATGTAAAACCCATTTGAAAGATACCTGAAGAAGCAAAGGCCAGCTATAGCTGTAAGAGTCTTGGGAGGTTTATGGTTGGGTAAGATGAAGACAGAGACTCCCAAACTATACGACTGTTAAGAAAATCTACCATACCAGGGGTGGGTTGGTGGGCTGCCCCACCCCTGATGAAGTATTCATCAGAAAGATCCTAGGGGTCCTCAAATTCACCAAGGTTATTGCCATTAATGTCGGTTGTACACCAGAAAGGTCAGTAAGGACATGTTTCTGAAGACACTGAATGTTGTGAGTGTAGGAGAAGAAAAAGGATGAAACTGAGACTAAGACAAAAAACTCCATGCCATTGGATGGATGACGTTCATATTGCCAGAAGGTGCTATGGAGATGGCTGGGGAAGAAAGGATCCACTATGATTCTACTCAATGATAGACCCCACGCGCTGCACACTATGGACATGCCAAGCAATACCTGCAAGTGCCATAATGGCTTGACCAATATGCATACAACTGACAAACTTCTAATTGGATAAGGCCCACTCCTAGGGGTGGAACACACACCTGTGCTGTAGACCAGGTCAATGCCTTGCGTTGAGAAAGGCTACAGGCCCTGGTGGGGAAGCCATCACAAGTATACTGTTTAATGAATATAGTACACCTACTGGGATATCTTCTAGGCATTTTTATTTACATTTATGTTTGTTTAAACATGTCTACTTCCTTCCATTTGTCTTTATAGTAGAAGAAACACCACAGAGATAGATCAATGGGCCACAGCTTAAAGACAAATAATGGGGAGGCCCAAGAAGTCACTATCTTGCCATGATACAAAAGAGATCACCCTACATCTGTCACTCCCTCCAAGGCTCAGGCAGAAAGATTGTTAAGAGTGGAGGAAAGGGGTGGACTGTGTTCCCCAGGGTTTCTGATTCCTCCAAGGGGTGGGGCCTGCTGCAGAGAACTGACCATGGAGAGTTAGCCGTGAAAAGAGGGGCTTGTGGCCTCATCTTGGGATGGGAGCTGTGAGCCACCAGGAACATGGCGGCAGGCGTGGGGAACACACAACAGCCGGCGCCCTCAAGGACAGAGTGGCCTGGCACTTATGGGCCTGGGGCAAGACCACTGGCCCCTGAGGCGTGGGCAAAAGCCAGCAGTGACTATGGGCATGCTGCAGGAGCAATCTGATAGGGCAGGTTCTAAACCGCGGCACAGAACTGCATGGTGCAGAGCTGAGTGGTGCGGAATGGAATGGTGTGGAGCTGAGCAGCACGGATCTAGACACTGGGTGCTTGTTTCTTTGTAAGTCACACCTCTCCCCGCCCCATGATAATAATAAATGCACATAAAGATATGTTATATGGTTTGCCTGATAGCGCAAACCTGGTGACACCATGGTATCTACTTTTCTGAAAGCTTTGACTTTTATTGATGTTTTGAATAGAACTTGGATATTACTATGAATGCTGAATGGTACTTTGCAAATGTTGAACATAAAGAAGCAGCTCTCAACTCCAGCTGCTCCATGTAACCATGTAAAGATCATTCAAAGCATACCTGCACTGGAGCCCTGGCCCATGACAGACTCTCTCCTTTCTCCTTTGACCAAGTTTAGTCAGGCTTTTCCAAGTCCTCTACCTGACAGCCCAACTCAGGCTGGCTGCTGTGTCCTTATGGAATTTCCCCATTAGGAATCCTGCTAAATCAGCTTGGTACCTCCTCATACCCTTGGCATCTGACCCCCTGCATGTTTCCTCAGCCTTGCCAGTCTTCAGTGTGAGAAGACAGTTCTATCCTATCAGGTCAGTTTAGCCAGAAACCCCTTCTCCTGATGCTTCCTCCTAGTACTCTTTCCTTTACAGACTCTAGCCCTTCTTAAATTGTAAATCCAGACTGGCTGATGTTGAAATTGGACCCCTGTGGTGCCCCTTTAGCTATCCCCACAACTCACCTCAAATAAAGTTTGTCCCTAGTCTTTATTTAACACCCTCAGTATTCTAGTAGTGTATTTCAGATGGGGCCTGGAGAGATTCTCAGAACATTCTGAGTCATTTGTATATACAGGATTGAGAGCCACCAGTTGAATGCCTTCACTCTGACTCTGTAAACCCGTCTGTTATCAAGGTAATTTCTGGTAAAACCAAGATGTTGTATCATCCAGGGTTCTAGCATTACAAATATGATGTTAGAGTTTAAATGTGTTAACTTTTACTCATTGTGGGAGGAACTGGGGAAGCAGAGGTTAAAAAGGGAAGTCCTCCTGCAGCCCTGCTTAAGTGTTCATGATGAAAGTGTCAGGAAAGTCTAGAAGCGACACATTTTTGGTTGTGGTGTAGAAAAGTCAGCCTGTTGGTGGTCTGGGCTGCTGCTGCTTTGGGTCAACAGAAATATAGCTGGGAAGAAGAGGGGGGCCGTAGAGCCAGCGACCAGGAGGATAAGGAGCACGTGTTATCTCCTGACCCCTCTCATATCTCCAACCACAGCACCTTGTAGAATCTTGGCAGTTCTCATACCTGTCTCCAGATCTCAGACAAATTTCTCCTTCCATGCACACACTCACACACTTACATACATATAGGCAAGATATTCAGACACATAAAAATGTGTCAACAAAAAATATGTAAAGGAGAAGCTATATTAGAAAGTGTGATGGCTAATCCTGGGTGTCAACTTGACTGGATCTGGGATTAACTGAAATGAGAGAAATCTTCTTGATTGGATTATCTGAAGCTGGAAGACACACCCTAAATGTGGGCGTTACCTTCTGATGGCAGCCTGGACAAAAGGCCAAGGCAGAGGAGAACGCCTGGCTTTTTGCTGCTTGCCTTCTCTCTCACTGGTGAGTTTGTCTTGCTGCTGTAGACTGAAGACTAGCTGATCTTTTGGAATTTGTCAGACCTTCAGTGCCAGATTGGGTCCTACTGAGACATCCAGCCTTGTGGACTGAGCGTCTATGGATTCTCAGCCTCTCCAGTGTCATGCAGCCATTGTTGGACTACTCGGACTCTATCCTGTGAGCTAAGCTGATAAATCTCTATACATATATATTCATTCTACCAGTTCTGTTTCTTTGGCGAACCCTGACTAATACAGGAAGTAACTCAATAGAATTTCTATAGAACACCTTTAACCTTTAACAAGACTATAATGCATGAAATAAAATAAACAGTAGTAATACAGTGACTAAACATCATATAAGATGATTAACCCATTGTTGTATTATAAATGCAGTTCTGTGTATATGCATATATATGCATATGTGAAAGGACACAGACAACATATTGTCAGAATTATCCTTAAAAATTACTTAAAATTTTAAATTTTATGTGTTTGAGTGTTTTGCCTGCATGTATGAAGGTTGCACGTATATCATGCAATACTCACAGAGACCAGAAGAGAGTGTTGGATCCCCCCTGAAACTGGAGTTAAGGATGGTTGTTAGCCACCATGTGGGCTCTGGGAACCAAACCAGGGCCCTTTGAAGAGCAGCTAATGCTCTTAACTGCTGACCCATCTCTCCAGCCCCTGTTAGATTTATCTTTAATGATTAGGATTCTCGGTTTTATTTCTCTTTATACAAATTTATAATGTGTGAGATTTTAGCAATAATACTGCATTTCTTTTGTAACTAGGAATCAGACTTGAGGAAATGATCTTACTAACTGCCCTCCTGAAAGGATCAGGATTCTACCTCCCTTTCCTGGGGATTAGGAGACAACCTGAATGATTCAGTGAGAGTCCGGGAGCAGGGCAGCCCCATCTGGGTAAGGAAGGCATGGTGCTACTACAAGATCTATAAATAGGGTCACCCAGGCATGCAGCGACTCTGAGTGACTTGGCCATAGTAACTGAATGAATCAGCAGGCCAGGCTCCGGTCAGAACATAGTCATCCGGAGGAGTTCCATGACCCCCCAGCAGCTGGTGTGGAGAGCAGGAGGAAGACCTTTGTGAAGCCCTGTGAAGAATGCAAGGCACGTGGTGTGTTTGAGTAACTGGCTGGCCAGATTGCTTTTCAAGGGCAGAACCCAGGATATACAGCCAAGGGACCGCAGAGTGTTACTGATATGTAGCTTTTTTCTTGTTCTGGGTGAGTAAGGCTTGCATTTCTTTTCCAAAATAACATCCATCTTGCTTAAGCTGCCAGAAGTCGGGGGCAATGGTGAAGGTTGGTGATCAGGACACCTGGCCCTGCTGCTGCTAAATGCTCATGAGTGACCACTCACTGTAGCCTGTTTTTGGGTCCTTTGAAGCTTTATGTGAAGTTTAAGGATTAGTCAGCAAGAGCAACTGTAATAACCAGTTGCTTCAAGAAGCTTCTGGCATGGTAAAGCCCACTGTCCCTGACAACCCTTCTGTTCTGGTAGCTAGACTGTAATTTTCATCCCTCTCTGCTTTGAGCTCCTGGAAATTTCTGTATGTATATGTCTAGACAAGTTGAAATTAGGCAAGTATTTCTCAAGAATTTGTTGCAATCACATCTGGATACCTTCCCTCTAGTGTCATTTATTGTGCCTGATGCAGCTAGGTGACTGAGATCCTGACAGACCATGCCAGATCTGACTTTCACTCAGCGGTCAACCTGGCTACAGGACAGAATGGCCTTTAGAACCTGGAGAGACTTCCAGAGCTTGGGACCCCTCCCTCATTCTGGGATGTGAGCAGTCAAGCATTTGGAGTTTTCAGAGCTCCCCAGGGCACTCAGCTGCAGAAGTTTAGAATGAACCATTAGTCGCTCTCCTTGTTAATTTGGTGTTTGGTGCTGAAGTTGTTTGAAATATTGCTACATGCCTGTCTCTCAGCCAGAAGTAGAGTGAAGGCGCTGGCTTCCTAGAAGAGCAGGTCGATCAGTGGCTTTTAATTTTGTTTTAAATTATTTTTTTTCAAATTGATACATAAAAACATGAAATTGGAATGTATTAGGGGCTGGAGAAATGGCTCAGTGGTTAAGAGCACACTGGCTGCTCTTGCAGAGAAGGGGAATATCAGTGTTTAACTGGCTTTCTCTTTTATTTTCCTTATTCTCATTCGTACCCAGCTCATACAATGGTGCAATCCATACCCAGGGCGGGTCATCTCTTTCAGTTAATCATCTGTGGTGGTTTGAATGAAAAATGTCCCCCACAGGTGAGGGTGGTGGGGTACTGTGATGCCTTCAGGTCCGATAGTGGGAGCCTTACCCTTCATCTCTCTTTGTCATCCAGGCCATGACCTTCACTCTATCATGTGTTCTCACAGTTTCATCATGACAGGACCAAAAGAAATGGAACCAACTGCCCACTGCCTGAGTCCTCAAAAGGTATAGGCCAAAATTAACCTTTATTCCTTTGAAGTTCATTGTCCCAAAGTATTCATTATACTGAGATTGGCATTGGAAAAGACCTATCTTTCTCTTGCCAAGATGCCCTACCTAGTAAGTATGTAAGTTATAGTGACACAAAGCTGAGATTGGCATCGGAAAAGACCTATCTTTCTCTTGCCAAGATGCCCTACCTAGTAAGTATGTAACACTTTGCTGTTTCTATTCAGTGATTGCCTTAGCCTTCATAGCTTCCTGTTACAGACTTGCCCTTGAGCAAACTGTGTAGAAAACACCCTCACTATTCCTGCTCTCTTTACTATGGGTAAGAGTTTATGACCAGAATCTGGAAAGCCTGCATAATTGGTACACATTTCCATATACGTCCTTAAAGTGCTCTGCCTATAGCTGGGTACCAATTTCTCCATAAAAGGAATGTCTTGATTTATGATCTTGGTCCTTGATTGCCTTTCTGCTTTTAGTTCAGTCTTTCATTGGTCAACTTACTGCATGTGACTGAATATTTTCTCCAAATGTGTTTGTGAGGCTTAACCTTTGTCTCACTTCTAATCTCTTAATCATCGATCATGCTTTCTGACACAAATATTTTATGATTTGTCTCTTCCTAGGTAAAAAGATAATTAATAGTCTATTCATGTAAGAAATATCCATAATCAGCCAACATATGTAATATTTTGTCTTTACAATTATCAAATATATACTTGCAGAAAATATAATATAAAATAGTTCTCCCACAATCAAACTAGGAAGCATTTTAAATTTAGGATCTAATGAAGGGAAAGTATGATACACAGAGTAAAGCTATATTCTGACTATCGAACAGAAAGTCACGTTTCTGTAGAGCAACTTGGCAATGTGAAAGAGCACTCTTAGAGTGTTTTCACTCGTTTCCAATATCTCCTAATACAAGATTAAATACAAGTTTAATTATGCTCTTTTCTTCTTTTTTTCTGGTCATAATTCATCCTTAGTTCTACCATTACTCTTCCCAGACCCACCCAAAACCTTCTTACCCCCTCCCAACTTCATGTCCTCTTTTTCCAAAATAGTCTACTGAGTCCAAATTGTGCCGCTCATGAAACTCATGGATGCAGGGTTTTCCACTGGAGAATGGTTGATCTACCAGAGACCACACCTTGAAAGAAAACAAACTCCCTGTCCCTTGGAAGCCATCAACTGTCCATAGCTCCTCACTTAGCAGTGGGGGCTCCTGAGCCCCTACCTCTTCTGTGATGGAATATCGACTGGTTTGATCTTGTGCAGGCCTTGTGCAGGCAGCTACAGTGCATGAGTTCACGAGTGCAGTGGTCCTGTCCTGTCCAGAAGACACTGTTTTGTGCTGGTTCTCCTGAATCTCTGGCAATCTTTCTGCCACCTACAAATTCAGTTTTTGTCTACAGAGGACGAAGAGAAGGTATATACCCTATAGTAAGAAAAGAACTCAATAAGCCATCAGTGCTCTGTGATTTCACTTGATACCATGAGTTGATGATCACTTACTTTTACTTTGGAAACATATGATATGAGGATAAAGAAAAAAATGTTCTATCCTATATGTTAAATGATAAAAAGTTTCAACTGTGGAAAAATACATTGAAAAATAGACAAGGAGTGGACTATGTGTTTAGTCTGTGTTTTATTTTCTTCTTACCTTTTTGGTTCTTTAATAAATTCCCTTCACATGTCATAATCAATAAATCAAAAGCATTGTAAAAACTTAAGAATTTTGCATAAGAACTGAGTTACGATCCACATTGATGGGGGGAAAGTACAAACAATCTAAATATCCAGTAAAGACAATGTGCCAATCAGGCTATTAGTATAATTTCACACAAAATCTGAGACACAAACTATAATGAGGACTTCATACTCATGTTGGGATACAGTGAGCAAGGGCAAGTTCTGGAGAACCTGTGGGTGACGTGGTTGTTGCCACAACATGCTATGTGGTGGACAGACAGGAAAAAGTGAGTCCTTTGTTTGTGACCTGCTGTGTGAGCTTGGAAGCTGTGTGCTTGGGTATACTGAGCAAATTTTCTCTCCCTCCCATTTCCCTTTCGAGAAAGCAATTGACAGTACAGTAGAGGGATAGCAATCATGGTTAGCATAAGACAGGGGAAAATACTGGGCATCTCTTTGGTAGGAAAACTGTCTTTTCCTGGCTAAAACTTCTGGGGGGGGGAGTAGTCTGATGCCAGGAATGGACAGGCAAGTACTCAGAAACTTTACTCTGTGATAGCTTAGTCACAAATCTCTCCATCTCTTTCTCCCCTGAACCCCTGCCCCACAAGCTCCCCTTCACCTTAAACTGACAGAAGCTGCCTGAGCCAAAGCCCCATGCCATCATATACAACTCATAGTAGGCTCTGGAGTGGGTAGGAGCCCAGTACCCAAGCATCACTGTAACTCTGGCAGCAAGTTCCTCATACCTGTCTGGAGAGGTAACTTGGCAATGGATACTCTTTTAGAGATGACCCAGAAAACATCCATGACAACCCATCAGATGAACATTGCAGTGTGGTATTTTACAATGATAGCAAGCAATGGAAAATTTTGAAAATATTTCTCAGAAAACAGCTCCTGGCAAGGGAGTCATAAATTAGGAATCTTGCATAATTTTTCCCAGCACATGATGAATTTTGATTTTCTAGCATCATATGTGCCAGAAGGTTCTGAGTTATGAAGGTTGGCCTGCTTTGTTTTCTTTGTTTTTTAAATAATTCTGAGTATTAAAGTCGGCCATAAATTGGGAATTATTTTGACTAAACAAATCTCCATGTTTCAAAAATAGAACAACCTGTGCTTTTTAACCAGTTGAGAATAAACGTGTCTGTCCTTACTGCTGAAGACTGAGCTGCTCAGCAGAATGTCTCAGCACCACCTTGCCTTCACACATCAGGGCCAAGTGAACTTGACTTTCAACAACAAATTAAACAGTTCATGCCAAGTAGAGTTCAAAGAAGGGTTTTAGGTAAGCATCCTCCTGAGTTACATATCACTGTATCTGTGGTTTTTCAGTGAGCTAGAGACTTGGAATAGACCTGAAGTAAGCCACCGTCACATGAACTCAATTCCCAAGTTAGCTTCACATGAGCTCAATTCCCAAGTTAGCTTCACATGAACTCAATTCCCAAGTTAGCTTTGAGCTTTTGCTTCATTGCAGTGTCCTTGACTGAAGCCAAAGGATCTGCCCTGCTCAGCTCTACATATGAAAGCACCAGAAGTCACTGTCAAATACCCTGAATATCTGAGCATGGATAGCTATTCAAAAACATCAATATAACATCAAGATTTAGTAAGGAAAAATTAAGGGGCAGGGAGAATTACTGACTGAATTAGCACACTGTTGTATAAAAGCATTATACTTCTACTCTTGGATTAAATATAATACATGTAAAACACTTGTTTTAGTCAGCTTTCCATTACTATAAGATAGTATCTGAGATAACTTAAAAAATCAAAAGGTTTATTTTTCAGTTTTAGAACATCTGTTGGTCAACACTGTTCCTTTTTGGTCTGTAGTGAGGCAGCAGATCATAGTACAATAAAGGAATTTACTTAAATCATGGCAGCCAGAAAGCAAAATGAAAGGAAGAGAGCATTTGGTGTTCCATATCCAGTTCTAGGCAAACACCTTATAAAACTACTTCCTTCTACCTTCTGGTCTTAATCTTCCATTACTTCCCCATAGCACCACAAGCTGGGGACGAAGTATTCATCCCATGGACTTTGGGGAACACTCAATATTCAGACAACAGCAATATCTGACAGTACAGAGTTATTAGTTATATTATATTATTATCACATTTGGCTACTCTGGTGTAATTAGTAGAGAGCTAATCTTGAGTAATTCAACAACTAATCTACAAGTGCCTAGCACATGGCAGACATCATCTGGGCTTGAGGATAATGAAAGAGAGAAAGAGACACATTGGCAACTACGTGGAATCCAAGGGATCAAGAAAATAAGGTGAGTAAGTAAAGTGTATGGTAGATAGTGAGATGTGCAGAGAGAAAAGAGAACAAGAAGGAGGCAGTGATGTGAAGAGGCTCAGGAGTTTAGATAACAAGGCACAGAAGCCATCACTCCATAGGCAACATTTGATGGTCAGGAAAGCCAGTATAGCTCTAACAAGTAAAAACTAGAAGCAGAAACAGGCAGGGGCAGCACAGGCTAATCCCCTAACAGTACTGTGGAGCCAGAGGACATATCAGAGACACACTACTCTGAATACATATGTCACTATAGGATTCTAGATAGGGAAATACCACAACGATAATCTCCTTCTTTGAGTCCCTTACTAGCATTGTGGGCCTGTCACGTACCAGGCTTAATGTGTCCATCATCCCACTTGTTCCTGGCAATTGGTCTTATGATGTCCACGTTATTGTAGATGCTAACACGGACAAAGAACTAGCCTCACACTGTGTAACTGTTAATTGACAAAACTAGGGTTGAATCATCTCTTTCCATTCTGATCATTATAACCACATTTCAGAAAATAATTAATCTATCTAAAGAATTCATAATCCTGGGCTAGAGAAATGGCTCAGCAGTTAAGAACACTGGTTGTTCTACAGAAGACCCAGGTTCAAATCCCAGCACCCACATGGCGGCTGACAACTGTCTGTAACTTCAGTTCTAGAGGATTCGACAGCCTCTTCTGTCCTCTGCAGGACACGGGTACACTTACTGACATGCAGGCAATACACATACACATAAAATAAAAATAATAAAATATTTAAAAAAACAATTCATAATCCTGTCTTGGTGACATTTAGACACAAAATGCTGTTAAAAATATAGGCTTTATTTGCATACTAGTCATGGCTTACAGAGGGCTTACCATCCATCACATCATTGCTCAACACAGTAATCATTGCAGTAGAGAAGTTACCTGAGACCAAGAATGCAGACCTTTATCTAGCACTCTATTCTTTATAAACCTTCCAATACCAGAAGAACTAGGACAGTGCTGCAGAATGCTGCTCTAAAATGGCATGCACATTTAAGACAGAAATACAAGTCCTACTACAGCTGAGCTTATGAGCTTCCTACAGTGATTCCTGATGAGACAACCAATCTTGTTTGATTTGGATGCAATGGGCATCCTTCAGTTATGGCTCTGCTTTGCTTTATCAACTGACATGTAGGTCGAATTTTGTTTGCTCTTCAACTCCTCCTTCATTCAGACCTCTGCCTCCACTGATCCACCCATACCCTGTGTCTCCAGCTTGACCCAGCTTCATTAGTAATTATGGCTTCTCCTTAGGGACATGTCCCAGATGTAAACTGCAGCTGCACTTGGCTAGGAACATTCCACTGATGGAGTCTGTCAGGTGTCTTCTTAGCCAGTCTGCCTCTGCTCTGATCCCTGTTGCTTCCTTCTGGGGGGCACAGTGGTCTATCTCTACTAGCTGGTCAAGGTTTCCTGCTAAGTCAGAATTACCTGTGGGGTTCTTAAACATTCATAGGCCTGTCCACTAATAGGGTACAGACCACCTCCCTGGCACCCTGAAAAATTATCAAGAAGCCTAGTGTTCTCTAAAGATGACACAAAAGTCATCAATGATTCATAAAGGTGTGTTATTTACAAAATGCTGGGAGCACACAGTGAGAAGAAGAGTTAGGGCATCCTCCATAGGATTTTACAGTCAAAGCCAAAGTAAAGCAAAAAAATGTTCAATCATGGTATAGCTATGTCATATGGTAGTTCTATTTTAATCTTTTGAGGAACCGCCATACTGATCTCCACTGTGGTTTCATTCCCAGGCTCTTTCCCCACAGCCTGGACCATGTTTGTTGCCATTTGTTTTCTTAATCATAGCCATTCTGATTGGGTGAGATGGAATCTCACTGATTTTAGTTTACATTTCCAGGACAACTAAAGATGTTGAATATTGTAAAAATATTTATTGACCTTTTGGGTTTCTATTTTTGAGAATTGTCTTTTTCTTTACCTCATTAATTGACTGGCAGTATGTGGGTTTGGTGGCTAATTTCTGCAGTGCTCTAGATTCTAGGCTTCAGACTCCTGTATAGGTATAGCTGTCAAAGATTTCCTTCCACTCTCTCTGTAGGCTTTTATTCCTCTACTGATAGCTTCCCTCACTGTGGGGAAACATGTTAATTTTGCATAGTCCCACTTGTTGAATCTTGCAGTTGTTTCCCATGGGACTGTTTCCCACTCAGAAGTTTTAGTTTCATGTGCATTCGCTGTTTTCCTCTAGCAGTTTCAGTGGTAACAGCAACAAAATCCCAGTGAAGATAAAACAGAATTAGAATTCCACTCTACGCTGAGGTATTTCTGAGGAACTGGGTCCTTCCAAGATGACACTGTGTCTATTTTTGCAAGTATCCTTGGAGCACAGTAACTTCCAAGTTCACCATTAAAACGTTCTAGGGATTTAGAGATAATCATTTTCATTATAGCTTATATTTTCACACTACTGCCCATGATCTAGGTACTTACAGCACAGTGATTGATTATCCACTCAGGAGCAGATGAGAGTAGATTTCAGCATTTTGCTCCATTTTAAGAATGTTAAAACAGATTCAGAAGCAAAAGTAATTTGTTAATATTGAATAGAGGAAGCACAGAAGCTGAGATTGCTGCCTAGCAAGCTTGGATTCAAGGTGCGTCCACAGAATGATTACGAGCTATTTTAAAATTAAGATGTGACTTGGATATTATAGTTGCTAAAACAATGTAAACTACTGTAAAATCTTTGAAATAAAAAAGAATAAATAACCCTACTACATCTCACCATAGAGAAGCTACTGTTTACTTTTGGGGATAGCAACATTTTAAATTCTTTTTTTTCCCTTTTCACTGCAAATATACAGTACCTAGATATAAACCTTGCAATACAATTTAAAAGAATATTTTATTTATTTATTTTATGTATATGAATGTATTGCCTGCATGTATGTGAGTGCACCCGCGCCGTGCAATGCCGAGGAGGTCAGAATAGGGCTTCGGATTCCCCTGGAACTGGAGTTAAGGACGGTTCATAGCCACCACGTGGGTGCTGGGAATCAAACCCAGGTCCTCTGCAAGAGCAGTCAAGGCTCTTAACCGCTGAGCCATCTCTCCAGACCCTGCAATACAATTTTTATGTAATGACATTTAAAAATTTAGCCTATATCTGGTTATACAAAATGCATGTTAATTGAAAATTTGAAATAAAGTAGAATGAACAAGATAAAAATCACTCAGTACTTCCAGAATGTAAATTCTTACTCAAGGAGCTCATGAGAACTAAATGGAAACTGAAGAATGCTCATACAGAATGATATAACAAGAGAAGAAGCATACTGTCCCCACTGCCAGTCAGTGAATTCTTAGTTTGCTCCTTGACATCAACATTTTTTCTGTATGCTTTTTTTTTTTATAACATTGAACACATGCCTTCACATGTGTTTGAAATTTCTCTTTGAGGAGCTGGGGGGATGGCTCAGTGGTTAAGAGCACTGGCTGTTCTTGCAGGGGACCTAGGTTCATTCCCAGCACCCACATGGCAGCTAACAACCATCTGTAACTCCAGTTCCAGGGGATCCAACACCCTCTTCTGACCCCCATGGGCATTACATAATACTGTTGCACTTATACACATACAAGTGATACACTCATGCCATAAAATAATAACAATATATCATAAATTAATCATAAAAGAAGTTTCACTTTGAATTTTAACTCATTTTTTTGTAGTTAGAGACATGATGGAAATTCACTGTTTTCCTTATTTGATAATTTTCTACTTATCATAATTCAGGTCAAACATGCAAGAATGTATATTAGAAGAAAGCATAAAACTGGCAGGCATTTGAGTTGTTCATTTCTCTGGAGGGTCATTTGGGAGTGGCTTTCTTAAATCAATTATTTTGCACTGTTATGCCAATACTTTGTTAGATATTTTGTTTTGACAATTTCAGTTGGTGTTTTTTCTACAGTTTCTTGAGTGATTAATATAAATGCTTTTGTACTGCTACTCAACTGTGTTTTAGTGCATGTGTTTATGTGACAGTGTATCCCAAAGAATATTACTTGGCCATCAAATTCTTCATGATGTTCTATGAAAGAAGGGCTCTGTGACTCAATGTGTTTTAGGAAAATCATAAATTAGTCCAAATACATGCAAGATCTGAGAACTTCTACAAAGGAAAATAATTTTAAATAACTAGCATATTTTTTGCCACTTTGAATTTCTTAATTGGCAATCACTCAATTTAAATGTATTTTTATATCTGCCATATACATATTATACAGTCAAGAGACGTTAGATTATAAGCACTGCAAGTCAGTTGTGGGAACGGAAGGTTGTCTGTCCCCTAACCTGGAGGGCTTTAGGACAAGGCTTAGAACCACAGTGGCCACAGTTTGTGGCCTAGCAGCAACTCCTTCCGTTTGCACTGTTTCCTAAATACACTGGGGACTCCAAGTAAGTAAGGCAACTGCCAAAGCTAATAGACCCCAGAGGGTCTCAAAAAATTCAGCTTTCCTGTGTTCACTGAAGGGACGCCTTTATTCTTACAAATAAAACTTATTTTTTTTCAGAAGAAAAATCTCCTAGGTAAAAGAAAATTCTATTTAATGTTCTCTACTCCAAACTGGTAATCTTTCACAAAGAGAAGAGCAAGGCTTTGATGAAATGAGCAAGACACCAAGGCTGATAAAAGGTGCATGCAGATTCAGAAGCCTGGTTGTAGGAACAGAGTTGATGTAACTTTTACTGCATTTTGAAACTAAGATCCACTTGGTAGGGAGGCATAGTCAACCAGGAGAAACATTGTGTGAATTACTGGATGCCATATCTAACTGATCTGTGAAAGTACCGAGTTGCTGAAGTCTCAGCCAGCTCAATAAAAAATGCTTTCCCTTTTACTCCTCATGGCCCGCATGTAGTATCAAATCATTCCCACACTACAAAACATGACTTCAAGATGCCTGCATGAGGCTAGCATTTTGGCTTTTGGAGGGTTTTCTCTGGAGTCTGAAATTGATTCTCACAACAGTTCCTCTGTGGCTTTGTTCAAACAAACTTGGAATCTTTTGGCTCAGACTCGAACAGTAATTGAAAGAAGACACCAAGCATCTGTTTTACATTAGTGGGTCTCATCAGCAGTGATGGTTTTCTTTCCTGCTCATGAGATTCTACAGCACTGCAATTGACTTTTGTCCCATGTGAGCATCTTTATCATTCATGACCAATCATATATTATTGTTTATTTTACTTTTTATGTTTTGAGAATTTTTAATGGCATTATTAAGTACTTATAATAAGCTACATATAAACAAGTCAAAAAAATATTATGGTATGCCTAGGTATTTATAGAAGAAATACATAGAAATGTAATTGGGAAGTTCCCTTGAATTTCAGATTTTCAAGCGCATGTCAATATGTGATCTCAAGCATTTCCTGTTGTTTTGGGTGAACAATATTTATACAAGCAGAAGAAAACTTTCAGTGATTACAACCAATTCCAATATGACAAGAATCTGCTTTGCTAAGTTACATTTTATCTAGAAATACTCCTCTGCATAGCCAAGGGCTTGACTGAAGACCATTTTCAAAAAGAGGGCAAATGTAAAACTAAGTGGAAAGAATGAATTAGGAAATCATCTAGTATCTGGAATTCTTCCTGGATCTTTTTCTATTAACTGGATTTTATCATTTTTTTTTCCCTGTGGAGGGAATTCTTGCCTTTAAATTCACTATGATAATGACTAGAATAGTGTCTTTTCTTAAATATATGTATGACACAGTCTTGTTGATAAGAACCTTATTAAGCATCAATAAATGTATTTTAAGTATGCATATGTTCTGTTCTTTGCTTATTACTAGGTTCCTTAGAGGAAAAAAACAAAACAAAACTGTAAGTCTCTTGGCTTATGGCAGCAACTGCAACTGAAAGAAGGAACTGACCCATTGCTAGATTGTTCTATACATTAACCTAGATATTGTCCTTGAACTTCCCAATGAAGCCTTATAATAAAAATATGCTTTGGTTGGCATTTACCACACACTGTGTTGAGTGCAGGGAAAGGTTCACACTCTTGCTATTTTCTCCATTTCTCAGGAAAATAACTCAAGTGCTACAAGTCAGTTAGTAATATCAATGTAAGAATTCCAACCCTGATAGTTTAACTCCTTGAGATTTTAATCACCATTTCTAATGGTATAGTTCCTGTCTTAAAGCAAAATTATTGAATAAATTAATACAAGGATATATCAAGCTCTCTCTAAAACACTCAAAAAGAGAGAAACTGTGCTTACTTGCCTGCAGCACTGAAATTCTCTAGACAGGGATAACGATTGAACCTGGAGTCCAGTAGATGCAAATCAACTAACAAATCAACTTAAAGTCCTAGAGGAAATGGTTCATCAGACTGAAGTGTCTCTTAAATCATCTGACAGTCATGTGGATGTGATCATTTACTACAAAACTTGATTGCCCTAAGTCATATACCCTTTTCAATTTATGAAATTCAGTGATTACTTACTGACAGGTAATTGCCAATTCCTTTCATTTTCAAACCTTCTACTTTCAAGTGAGTGTTCATAGGGAGCACTTCTAAAACTAAGACAGTACAAATGGAAGATGCCAGTACAAGCATGGCTTTAGTAACAATCAATGGGTCTGCAATACCTGGAGCTTTCTCTTGATAAAGCTTATTGTCATGGCTCCTACAATTGAAACATGCCCAGTATTCACAGCCTACTCCCCACCAGGGAGTCTCCAATTATTCTAAATAGTCCCACTCCTAGGTCCCCATCACTCAGGCCAGCCAAAATCTCTGCAACTGCTTGCCAGCAACAACCACCTCCTTCAGGCCTCTCTCCCTATGTGACTCACCAGATCCCAGACTGATCCCCACCAAGGACTCCTCCAGCTATCCTACATGGGAAATCCAGGTCCCCTGCTACCTTCAGGCTCACTAGAGCCAGCTGCCTGACTGGGACCCTCCAGCTGTCCCATGGGACCTTGATACCAAGAACCAGTCCACACTGCCAGGAGAAACTTATTCCAGGCTCCTTAACCAAGCTGCTACAAACACCAGACTGCAGCTGACAAACAGAAGACCTAAGAAGAAACTGGTAGCCCCAAATACCAATCAGAGGAAATCGACATCCCAACTCTGCCATGAATTAGCTCCCCACCCCACCCCCGAGCTTGTAAGCACCTATGCTGAAAGAAGGAAGATGACCTCAAAAATGATGAAAAATCTCAACCAACAAACTAACTCCAGATGGACAAATCCTAAGGCAGAAATCAAACCAATATAGGTGTGGGAAAGGACTTTCTAAATCAGACATCAATTGCTCAGGAATTAAGTTCAAGAATCAACAAGTAGGACCCATTTAAACTAAAAAGTTTCTGTACAGCAAAAGAAACCTAGAAAGTGAAGAGAAAACCCACAGAGTGGGAGAAAATCTTCACTAGCGATACATCTGATAGAGGTTTAACATCCAGACTATATAAGGAGTTCAAAAAAGAAAGAATCAAGAAAGCAAGTGACCCAATTAAAAGATGGGCTAAGGATCTGAACAGAGTTCCCAAAGGAAAAAATGAAGATTGCTAAGAAAACTCTTAAAAGATGTTCAACATTGTTAGTAATTAGGGAAATGCAAATTAAAACCACTTTAAGATTTCATCTTACCCCAGTTAGACTGGCTAAGATCAACAGAACAAATGATACCAAATTCTGGAGAGGATGTGGGGAAAGGGTGATGCTCATCCACTGCTGACGGGATTGCAAACTTGTACAACCCCTATAGAAAGCAGTGCAGAGAACTAAAAAAATTAAAAGTGAACTTACCATTTGACCTGGTTATACCAGTCCTTGGCATATACCCAAAGGACTCATTCTATTGCAGAGATGTTTGTTGTTGCTCTTTTCACAATAGCTAAGAGATGGAAGCAACCTAACTATCTTTCAACTGATGAGTTGATAATGAAAATGTGGAACATTTAAGCAATGAAGTTCTACTCAGCAGTAAAGAAAGATGAAATCATGAAATTTGCAGGTAACTGAATGGAACTGGAAACTGTTATGCTAAGTGAAGTAACACAGACTCAGAAAAACAAACGACATATGTTCTTCCTCATATGTGGATCCTAGCACCAAATCCTTATATGTGAGTATATCCAAATATAACTGCAGGAACCAGGACAATGAAAAGGAACCAGGGAGGTAAAGAGAAAGAAAGAACCTGAGAGAGAAGAACAGTAGGAGACAGGTGTTACTTAAGGAGAAATGGATAAAAATGGGAATATTTAAATGTGAGGGGGATGCAGGGTTATACAAGGGAACTTGAGGATAAAGGGTAAGAAGGAGCTCAAGAGAAGTGGGACCATAGGAGGCTGGTACTATTAAGGGAGAAATGGGGGCACTTTAAATGGGGAAGCCATGGTGGAAGAGCTAGACGAGAGAGAGAGAGAGAGAGAGAGAGAGAGAGAGAGTTTTTAAAAAACCAGAGGGAATCATATTAACCTGACAACCTAATGACAAATTACATAGGCAGTATCTCTACATGAGTCCATGTGTATTACTAAAGGCTATATAACAAGAAACAGCACCAGACAGGAGAAAGCTTCCTTTGAGTTGTTGGCCAGGGTGGTCCAAGAGACCTCCAAAATTACACAGGCTATTGCCACAACCCTTAATAGTCACCCAGAACTTGAAGGTAAGACCCTACTGCTGAAGACAGAACCTACTTCGGATTTAAAGCAATGGAACTAGAAACTGACCTGGAACTGCTTCCCCTGAAAGCTAGCTCTCACAGCTTTGGAGAGCCCTATGAAGGTTCCAAGGGAAAAAAATCAGTTGATGCTCCAACAGCGGCTTCAAGACCAAATAACCACATCAATGGCCAGCACAGCATACGACATTGGTTTAGTACTGGCACTTTTATCTTGGGGCAATCAATAGCTACCTAATTGGACTAAAAGCCCACTCAATGGGCGGAAACTCAAGTGTGGTACTGTAAACATAACTAAATACACATGGTTGGAGAGGTCATAGATTTTAGAGAAAACCCAAGACTGTCATATCCTTAGACTAATATAATTTCTTGATATGTGCAGAATATGTATCCTTGTGTTTACAGACAAATATCGCAGTTACCACTCATCAAAGATGCACCAGATGAAGACTATTACCAAGTACTACAACTGCTCACACACAGACTTTGTCTATGAATTGCCCAGGCCTAAGTGACACATCTACAATGCAACATCTACACCTAAGGCTCACAGAATGTAAAACAGGAGTAAAGAAGACACTAATAAATCTCTCAGTTCTCATAAATGAAGCTCCCTCACACAACAAAGGGCCAGGAACACAAAAGATCACAAATGGCCAAAGTGTAGAGATTAAGAGTCTGCAGAATGCTGGACCTTGGACAGGACTCCTATATTAATCTCCATCCACCCAGGGCTCAGGGAGCATTGCAGAAGAAGGGGTGGAAAGATTGGAAGGGGCTGGAAGGAGGTGCATGACCATATGGAAATGAGTCCTACAAGTTCCTGAGACCCTGCACATAGCTGAAGAAATATTGGCAACTGATTACTGCTAGGTGAGGACGAACTGATTTCCCTAAAGTGAAGGACTCTAGATAAGCTGACTAGAGCTCAGTAGATGAACTTGCACTGAGCAACATCTGGGGACAGTAATGTGACAAAACAGGCCTTAACACAAATGACAGAATGTGTGAATTCCAGTGGGGAGGGGAGTAATGGGAGGCGCCAGTGGGGAAGGGGCTATAAAGATGATTAAGATTGATTGAGATGGTATATATGAAATACACAAAAATTCAGTTAAAACAAATGTTTTAAAAATCAAATTTTCTTCCACATGATAATTACTTGTAGTTCATCTTATGGTCTCTAAATAAAGGGCTGGAACACAGTCATACTGGCTATTCACATGTTACATACTTCAGAGATCCTCCTACAGCCCAGAGCACGAAGCACTCATGCCTGGGTTTTAGGAAACACTTGCTGCTCATGCAACTCCCAGGGTAAGGTTCCCAGAGAAGCACAGCTGGAGAGGGGTGGCATAAAGATAGAGAAGGGGCTGGAAAGATGGCTCAGCAGTTAAGAGTACTGGCTACTCTTGCAGAAGACCCAGGTTCAAATCCCAGCACCCACATGACAGCTAACAACCACCCATAACTCCAGTTTCACGGGATCCAACCCTCTTCTGGCCTCCACAGGCATTCCATGACATGGGTGCACTTACATACATGCAGGTAATACACTCATACACATAAAATAATAACTAAGTTTTAAAAAATACTTAATGACAGAAAACAACTCCTTCAACTCTAAGTCCCTAGATTGTAATTTCTTAATCTTACTTAAATAGATACATACAAGATACGTGAACTTACAAGAAACTTCTTCCTTTTTATTCTGACTACAACGGAAACCACAGCGAATGTAGAACAGAGGCAACTGGGTGACACGATGCGATGCAGTGTCCACTGGGGCCACTCAGCTTCATATCTCACACTAGTCAGCATGCAACAGGACCAAGGACCAAAAAGGAAAATGGAAAGATGTGACCAATGGAACCACCAAAGAATGCACAATTTACTGCAAAGATCAAGATACTCAGAGGCCCTCAGGGAGGCAGCCTTGCTCTTCTCTACTGCCTGCTAATAGTCTGGGGAAGGCAGGGCACAGGAAAGGGACAAGGAAACAGCACTGATCAAAAAACAAGGTGCTCTCAGGAGGATCTTTTAGATTTCCATACAAACTCAATAATAATTCCCTTTACTACCATCTCATTTATGAATTTCACCATTGTGGAAAGAGAAAAGGGGATGGGATAAGAAAATGCCTATTGCTAGAAATAGGGAATTTCTGGGCTGATGCTTGCACATGCACTTGATTCTAAATTATCTGCAGGAAAGATGTGTTTGCAACCTGTATGTGGCCTCAGCTTGGGTTCTAGGGCTGCTTGACAGCTGCAGAAAGAATGTAGAGGTTAGTAGTCTACACTCCCTGCTTTAATGTCACAGCCCAAGAGAAGGGCACTGTGAGCACTGTCCTCGGCCATCATCTTTGTCTGCTCCGTGGCTTTAACGAACTCATTTTCAATCAAGCTAGTGTCTTTTTAAACCATGAGTGGGATGACAGGGATGAAGCACCAGGCAGAGGCTGGTCTGACTGAGAATAGCCACCACCAGCC
Source organism: Nannospalax galili (assembly GCF_000622305.1). NCBI lineage: Eukaryota > Metazoa > Chordata > Mammalia > Rodentia > Spalacidae > Nannospalax > Nannospalax galili. The sequence continues at coordinate 810,280 of NW_008354421.1, forward strand.
TTCCAAAGGTTGAGGAGACAGATGCTGGTGAGGGAGCCCCTCAGCTCCTTTTTACCAGAAGCAGCCCCATTCAGCTCCCACAACTCCTGCCCACCCCTACACACACCTCTTAGGTGCAGAGGGGCTATGTGTGAGGCCTGCACAGGAGGGGTGTCATAGTGTTCTGATGTGGGGAGACTGGGTATCATGTCAGGAAGCTTGCCTGCTTTTTTTTTTATTTTGGCCAGCCAGGCAAGAGGCTACTCATATTCCAGGAACTGTTCATGGTAAACCAATGGGTACCCTCCACTGTCCAACCCATCCTTGATGCTGGATTGGTAATGATGGCATCATTATATTTGAACCAGTGGTCTTTGTGCTGCCCGATGATGGTGTAGTGGCCACTCTTCAGGGTCCCTTGATGTTAGCAACAGCAAGCAAGGAGAACTTGTCATTATTGAGACTGCCGGTACTGCCCATTCTACTTCTCTCTTTGCTGGAGGGCATGAAGGACATCATGTCCAGTTCCAGGGGCAAGGACACATGTTGTCATCTTCAGTCACAGCTGAGCTGAGTGTTCAAATGATTTGAGATGGAAGCAGGTCACGATGGGCAGCTTCTTCAGGGTCAGTTGCTTTGTAGACTCTTTGTAGCTATGGCAACGGCTGAACGTGGTTATCTTGGAACTGCTTCCTAAGTGTTCCGGTCTGATAAATCTTCACTGGCAGTCCATGAGAGTTGTGCCTGATCCATGGCTTTCCCTATTTACCATGCTGCCCTCATTTCCTGGGCTCACGGGCCAGGCTGCGTTGGAAGCACCAAGCAGTTTAAATTGAAGTCGCAGAAGGGGTCTATACCAGAGTGGTGGAGATCTCGCGACAGACTTGGCACATGACGTCAGTCTGAAGCCCCCCTGTGAAGCTCTGGTTGACGATGCAATTACTGTGGTTGGGGTTGTTGGCTTTCTTTTCGTTGACATCACCTTTGCAGTGCTAGTGGAGGACATCCAGGGCTGCAATAAGGAACTCAGGAGTGTCCTGCAACTCGTAACCAGCCAGGTGCCTGTCATGCAGCCACACCAGTTGCAGTAGCTTATAGGGCATATGTGGGGATCAATCAATGCCGGGAGGAAAACTGGAAGAACAGGGACATCTCGCAGCAGTGCCTGTATGACAGAAAGAAGTCCTCCAGAAGTGGTGTGTGGGTCAGTGCCTGCCCTAAGCAGTTCATGAATCTCATTTCCCGGGTTCGTCAGTCCCTGCAGATCTACCCTGCGTTTGGAAGGCTGTGTTTCAGTAGCTCCAGCTCGCGTTTGGATGGTTCTCAAGTTGAAAACTTCTCAGCACCTGGCGTCTTCCTAGACTTGCGCTGCTCCTCTTTTGACAATGACGTTTATCTCTCTGCCATAGATGTAGTCCTGACACCAAAAGCAGTGTATACTTCCATACATCAGGTCGATAGCAAAGTGTGCCGCTTAAACTTCTCAGGGCCGTTGATGTGTTTCTTTGTGAAACAGTCAGAGAAGGCACGGTAGAGACAGCAGTCCGGCCGGTTGAGGTGGATGCCACGGACTTGGTAAACGCTGGGCTTTCCTGTGTGCTTGTGGGCTGGTAAGGTGGCCGGCAGATCTTCTTCCAGCAGTTCACCTTGAAGCTGCCTAGATGCGAGTAGGCCAGCAGCACCGCCACCAGCTCGGCCTCGTTGGCCCCAACCTCTGGCTCTAGCTAGTCAACCATGGGGGGCAGGACCTGGACGCATAGGGCCTCTGGAGATGGTGGCGAGGACCAGGCCAGTGTGGAAGAGTGTTTGGGGCACCTGGAACAAACCAGGCAGGGGGTTTTCAGGCCGTAGACTCCCTCCCACTCCCATCTCTGCTGGTTCTTTAGGCTCCAAATAAGCTTCCTAATTTAACCTTATTTCAAAATACTTTAATACATTTTATTGAATTTTTGTGCAATTCATACAATACACATTAATCACATTTAGACCCCCTCCCCTCTCTGCACCCTTCACACCCTCCCATGGGATTTCATACATTCTGTCATATATGCTAAGGATTATGGAGTCAAGTTTGTGTCCTCAAATGTCCCTTGGTGTGAGTTCATCCACTGGAGCCTAATGTAAAGAAAACCAGCTCATCTCCTCTCATCAGTCATCAGCTACCAATAGTTCCTCAGCTAAGATTGGGGCCTCCTGCCCATTTCCCCACTTCTATGCTGGGTTTTTTTCTGGTTTGAGTTTGCATAGGTCCTATGCATGCTGTCATCATTGCTGTAAGTTCATAAGAGCAACTTCTCAGCAACCTGGGAAACTGTTTCCTTGTGGTCATCTATCACCCCTGGGTCTTATAATCTTGTCTGCAATGGTGCCTGAGTAGGTGAGGTTTAATATAGGAGTCCTATCTGGGAATATTTTTTAAAAATCTACTTTTTTTTAACAAAAACATTAGAAGGCAGGGTAGCATAGTTACAGTTTTGCAAATCTGTCTACCATCTGGCTAAAATGGAAAGCTGAATTCTTTTATGTGCCTTGTGTTCAATCTCTTGAGATATTGCACACAGCCTTTGGGAAACGTCATTGTACTCTCATAAGAAACAAAATAAGACGACAAATATTATTTTAGTAATATAATGAAAATTGTGGACTCTGAAAAGTTTTCAGAAAGCTAACTAACTCTAACTTCTTTGAAACACTTTGAGAACCACAGTCTGGGTTATGGTCGTTTTCTTCTTGAGGACTAATCAAAATAAATATTGTATAAACTTTCATAAATTTTTACAAACTTTTGCTGGTTTGATAGCTGGTCTGATCTGATAAGAACTCAAAAGATGGAAATTATGCCTTTTAGCCTTTTAATCTTCAATAGAACAAAGACTGTAAGATAGACTTAGAATGACCAGCAGGATTGGTGCTTCTGACTTAATCACAGATCCCTTTCCACCACACAAAAGAATCCCAATTTCAAATAGTTTATAACCTAATTGCACCCCCGAAAGTTCTGTGAAAACATATATTTTGAAAAAAGTCAAAGCGATTGATTTTTTTTTCTTGGTCATCATTACATACAATCCTAGGAAACAAAAGTAAAAGGTGTCAACTGGCTTTCATTAAGATATTTACAAATACACATGGAAAAAATAGGAAATTTTCCATCAAAATATTTATGAATCAACATTGGAAACTAGAGATGAGATTGAACCTATATCCAAAAAGGAGGCTATTTAAACAATAGCTCATTCGTTGGACAACATTCTAGACCATCATTAATGAATAACATATGCATCGTTCTGGAGCCAAAGCAAGAGAAGCAGTCGGATGCCCTCTGTTCCCAGCTCCTGCCTGGAAGCAAGCAGCAAAGGCTTGCATAACTGAAATAGCTAAAGCAATCTGAGTCCTAGGCAGTAGGTACAATGAGATACCAAGTTTAGGTAATTGGGGTTAATGACCCAGGGGAACCCTGTGACTCTCACCTTTGCTTTTGCACATCTGGAGCAAAGGGAGGGTGAGCTGCAGGAAGTGAACTTGGTGGCAGACACTGGAGTTCTATCACTTGGATAGTGCTTGAATAGTATGTCCCACCTCTCCCACCTCTCTGAACCACAGTCCAAATGTGACAAAGTTTACACGTGAGTAAACCCCTCTGCCTGACTTCAGGGATGCTTTAATGCTGGTCTGGACTTGTCAGGACCTTGAGCACTTCCAGTGATCTCTGAGAGAGCTGAGCAGATTCAGTGTATAAAGAATGCTAACCACAAGAAAGAATAAAAGTTATTCTAGAACAGTTCTTCTTCATCCTAAATACTAAAGCCTAAATACTCAACAAACATGTCTAAACCAGACTAATATTTCTAACAGCTTCCTTTCTTCCATGCCAAGCCTGCCGGCCTTCTGTGAAAATGACTATCAACAAGTCTGGTTCAAGAGGACTCTGCAGGCCCAGCTCCCTACTCCAATGTTCTTTTGTTGTTGCTCCTCTGGTTTCTTTCCCATAGGCTCATAATCAGATAATGCCTTTTAACCCACAGCATGTGGAGAGGGTGTTTCTTCATGTCACATGCTCTCCCAAGTGACATGCTTCATGCTTTACAGCTTGGGAGTAAGAGGGACTCCACCGTAGGGACCCTCAAAGATTCCTGTCACAGCCCAAGCTCAAAGCTACAGCTCCTGATTACTGGGAGGTAGGATCAGTATAATGAAGAGCAGGCTAATTATAAAAGTCTTTGCAACCCAGAACAAGGTGAAAGAAATATTTAAAATTCATTCCATATGCTTAAAAACTTTTTGAGTTCAGGCAAAAAGACACTGGAAACCAAAATCACAGGAGTTAAATTAAAATGATTTTTAGAAAGAAAGTAGCATGTTTTGTTTTAAGGATTGTCATACTGTTGAATTTGGGGGGAATTTGAGGAGTGACCCAGAATTTGGAGAGGTAAGGAAGCTGTGCTAGAGAAAGTCACTGAAGGAGGAAGAACCTTCCTATGAACATAAAGCATGAATAGTCTTCTCAACAGAGATGGCTAAATCAAAGGAACACAATTAACAACTCAAGCAGTCTGGTAGGCATGGTGACACATCGTGGCAAGTTGGGAAGCAGAAACAGGACGACTGGAGAGAAGCCTGTGGGCCAGTTAGTCTGGCGCACACAGGACAGGAACAGGATCAAGAGAGCCCCTACCTTGGCAAAATGGAAGCAGAGAGAACCAACTTCTGAAAAGTCATCTTCTGACCTTCACACAAGTGGCGTGGCATGTGAACGCCTGCATGTGCGTGCTCTCGCTCTCTCTCGTTCTGGCTCTCTCGCTCTCTTGCTCTCTTGTTCTCTCCTCTTGCCCTCTTTCCACATGTGTATTGTTGCTGTTTTCTTTGTCTGGCTATAAACCTGTTAATTTTATCTTTTTGAAGAATTTTGTTTCAGAAATCCTTACTGCTATTCTTTTAGATGGTATTTCATTTATTGCTTCTCTGTTCTTTTTCTTTCCCTTTACTAATTCCGGGATTGGTTTGTTCTTTCCAATATTGAAATCGTCATGGGGTTGTTCACGTGGAATCTTTTTTCTTCTGTGCTGTGGGTCCTCACTGCTGTAAGCTTCCCTCTTAGTATTTCCTTGCCACAGAGCACAGGTTCTGGTATTTTGTAATTCATTTTCATTTAAAGACATCTATTTTTTATTTGTTTACTTTTATTTCTTTTGTATGAGTGTTTTGTCTGCATGTGTGTTGGTGTACCACATGTGTGCATTGCCCATGGAGGTCAGAAGATAGCATCAGATCCCTTGGAACTGGAGTTACAGATGGTGGTTAGCCTCCATGTGGGTGCTGGGAACTGAACCAAGGTCCTCTGGAAGAGCAGCCAGTGTTCTTGACAGCTGAGCTTTCTCTCCAGCCCCTCAAGGAATCCTTAAAATATTTCTGACATCTTCAAAAGCCCACTGCTCATTTATTCAAAAGCATGTTGTTCAGTTTTCCCCTATTTGTGTAATTTCTCAAGTTTCTCCTGTTCTCTAGTTTTAGTCCATTATAACCAGAAGAAATGCAATATATGATTTCATGGATTTTTAACTTAAGACTTGTTTTTCAGCATGATACATGGTCTAATCTAGAGAAAGGCTCATGTTCTGATGAAAAAACATGTATTTGAATGACTTGGATGGAATTTTCTACAAACATGTTAGATCCATTTGATCTGTAGCAATACATATCATTTACTAGATGTTCTGGTTTTAGGGTTATTCTTTGTTTCTGCCTTCCTGTTCATCTTTGTAGTTTGATGGTTCAGTGTACTGATTGCTTGATTCTTCTCTATGTCTGCTCTGAATGTGGACTCTTACGATGGTGGTTACCTTTCTTTCACTTTTGGATGTAGGATTCCCTTATTCATCTGTAAGGCCGGTCTGGTGAATATGAAGTCCTTCAGTTTTTGTTTACTTTAAACGGTGAACGGGCCCTCTTCAATTACAGAGCTTCTACTAGAAATCTGCTGTTAGTCAAATGGGGTTGCTCTAACACATAACTTAGCATGTTTTTATGTATGTGATATGGTGGGGTACATGAGTGTATGGTTGCATGCAGAGGCCAGAGGACAACTCAAGGTGTCTTTTTCTAGCATTTCTACCTCATTGTCTTGATGTGAGGTCTCTGATAGAACAATGAGCTTGCCCTTTGGGCTGGTTAGTCTGAAAACTAGAATCTGCCTGTCTCTGCTTCCCAATGCAGTGCAGCCGTGCCTGGCTTTATTATTTTTTTTTAATGAGTGCTTAGAATTCAAACTCAGATCCTCGTGCTCGCATAGCAAGAGTACTTAGTACTTTTCTCTTTCCAATTTTAAAATTCTTTCTTTGTCCTGCATTTGACATTTTTATATATAATGGTAGGGGTTATGTCTGATTATGTCTATTTTGGTTTCTATAAATCTTTCATACATGGTTGTCCATACCTTTCCTAAGATTAGGGACGTTCAATTCTCTATGCCCTTAACCTTTTTTTCTCCTCTCCAGCATGACTATCACAGGAGGATTCTTGATTATTTATAGTGTCCTCGTGATTTTGAATTCTTTCTTCATCATTTTATTCTTTCCTTTTCTTTTTCTATTTGAATGTGATACTTCAACAGCTCTGTCTTCAAATTCCAAATTCTTTCTTCCACTTAATCTAGCATGCTGAACTTTTTATTTGATTTGTTGACATTCGTTTCCAAAAATTGCATTTGGTTCTTTTCCAAACTCTTATCTGGTTTACTGAGTTTCCCAATTTATATCTTGCTTGGTTTTCATATTTTCACTTAAATATGTATCTGCATTCTCCTGGAGCTCATTGAACTTTAAAAAAGTCATTGTGAGTTCTTCAGCATGAATTTTATCCCTTTGATGTCTTTGGAGTAAGTGACTAGAGAGTTATGATCCTTAGGGCACCGTCTGTACCCTGATTTGTGCCCCTGGGGTAGCCTTCTTAGTATGCAGCTTTGCCCTCTTCAGCGGTGCCAGTTGTCAAAGAATATTGCATTTATTTCTGCCTGGTCATCATGGTAAAATCTCCCTACAGCTCCCTCAGCTGTGATTAGTGAGTTTGGGCACACCATACACCATACCAGTGTCAGGGAGACCCTCATGCAAGAGTGAAGACAGCCCAGGAGATATGGTGTAGCTAGCAGTGTGGGGGATGCGTGTTGTAGGGCTATTCCTACAATGAGAATGCTGGCCCCTGTTGTGTACCGGGGTTTCCTGAGGCATTGTTGCTGTTGGTTCTGTTACTAATCAGAGTCTTTTTTACAGGCAAACCAGTAGTGTTGAGGAGCTGAAGCACATGTTCACTTATAAGACACTGATGTGTACCCAGGTGCTTCAGAGAGGGGCAGGAACAGGAAACTTCACTCCTTTATGGCACTCCCACGTATTCTTGTCATTAGGTAAAGTACAAGGATGACTGATGGGGACCTGTGCAGATGTGACAGCAGTAGTTTTATAATGTTCCTCTCAGCTGCTACTGTGGCAATGTCAGCCCAAGAGAGGGACTTCAGTATACACAGGGGTAGGACCATGGATGGAAGCAGTACTCACTGTATTCTTTTTTCTGTAGTATATATGAGGATTGAGTGGAAGTGGTCATGGCTGAAGCCAGTCAAAATTCTTCCTTTCTGGAATGTGAGGGAGAGAATATATAGAACCAGGCCAAGTTTCTCTCCAGACACTCTTAGACTATGTGCCCTGTAGGCAAGGTGACAGTTAGAATAGCTGTGTTTCTCAAGGCAGCCCAACACCCTCTTGTGGGAGAAGAAGCAGTGGAATAATAAAGTTCCTTCCAGACCTTGATAGTGGCAGAAACCATGCACAACGCTTGGGGGAGACATGGTAGGAACCATATGGATAATTACCATCCCCTGTCTGCTCCTGCTGTGAAACCACATGCACAGGCTGTGTCCTTGGTCTCCATTTATCTATTCTTGTGACAATACCGTAAGGTTTTAACATCGTGTCAATACCTAGTAGAGCAAATTCCACTTTTACATTGGATTTGTTACTTAAAATTTTACTTTTGCAGTGTCTCCTGGCTTTATCAGGATGCTTAGTTTTTCCCATATTCAATAAAAATGATAGATATTCTTTTAAGGTAATATTTCAATCAAACATCCATTTTCTTTGTCTATAAGGACAGAGCTATGAATGTATTGTTGACAAGTCTTCCATTCCAGGTTATTTTTGAGTAGTCCCACCCTAAGCATGTCTCTTGGCTCTCCTGGTTCATCATGTGAACTCTGATAGAAATGACTGAGGTTGTGAGAAGAGGGGCCTTTTGTTGAGGACCACAGTAGATTCATTTTGGAATCATTGAGTATGTTAGTGTGAGTCTTTGCAAGTGAGCCAGCCATCCTGAAGCGATTGCACTTAGAGGCGGTTGGATATAAGCAGTTTGCTTCCTGGTGGTTGGATAGAAGAAGTGCCCATGAAAGCAGGTTATCCTCAGGACCTCACAGCTGCCTCTGCATAGGCCAAGTGTCAGGGCTTTGCCACGATTCTCAGTTTGATGCTTCAACCACCTTCTACATGACACATCTTCAGTGAAAAAGGAAGATGGCAGTTCAAGTTTAAGTGCAAGAACAATCTGAAGGAGTGTACTGCTCAGTTTGTTTCTAAGATTTGGGTAGGAATGCAAGTTTTTTCAAGAAATCATCAAACATGAATCAAGACCTCATTTCTAGTCCAATGTTTTAAAGTCCTTTGTCATTTATTAACAACTTTAAGGATCATGGGTACTGAACACAATGTGTTGCAATACTGCAACACTGCAAATATTTTGAGGAGAGTAAATCTTTTTAAAATATTTTATTATTTTTATTTTATGTGTTTGAATGTTTTGCCTGCATGTAGATGGGTACACCTTTGTCGTGCAATGCCCAAGAAGGTCAGAAGAGGGTATTGGATCCCGTGGAACTGGAGTTCTAGACAGTTGTTAGCTGTCATATGGGTGCTGGGAATTGAACCCCAATCCTCTGCAAGAGCAGTCAGTGCTCTTAAGGACTGAGTCATCTCTCCAGCACTGAAGACAGCAAATCTTTGACATTGGGAAAAGAACTGAAGTAGAAGCCACAGTAACCCAGCTGCCCTACCATTGACAGATAATTAGTTGATTCTGTACACACAGCTGCTGGACCCAATGCTTGTAAACAAAGATGGCTGCATTGTTAAAATAAGCTATATATCACTGAAAGCTAATTGTTGTCTCCTTTAAACTAAGAACTACTCCTTGACCACAGAGATATCCATCAAATGCCAGCTGCAGCAGAAAAGACCAAATATTATTTTGCTCTCTATTGAAAGGAAAAACAGCTAAAGTAACCTATATTGTATTTACTGTAATTAATATTGTTAGGCTATTTTAAAGTATTTTATGATTTATCTACCCTAAGAAAATAGACACTAAGACCTTTCAGGTTTTCCATGTTCACATGGATATATAATTTATATGGTTGTAATCAAAGTTTCATGCTTTGGATTCTTTGTTGCAAGCTCAAACAATATTAGTAAGTCCATTGCTTTGTGTTTTAATTTTAGAATGGCATTGTGCGTGTTTGAACGCTGCTTGCAGTGTGAAGGAATGATTCTCTTGCACCTTTGTTAGAACCAACTGACAACATTAAGATGGGACACAGATGGCTGTGGCCTGGATGGAGAAGCTCAGGCTTGAAGGCCCTTTCTTTTTAGGTAGACAGCTTTTCAAATAAACCAGGCCCAAACCAGTACAATGGCACTGCCCTTCCAGACAGAGGGAAACCAAGCTAGAAAGGTGTTTCAGAGCTCTCAGAGTCCTATAGGGAGCAGGTGGTGACTACAGATACGTCCACTTTGATGCAAATAACAGAATTTCATTTTTCTTTATGGTTGAATAATATTCTTCTGTGTGTATACCAAAATCTCTTTATCTACTCATCTGCTAATGGAATTAAAAATTGTGAACAATGGTTCTAGCTATTCATATATATCATATTCAATGGATAGCAATGTTTTATTCAGGAAGAGGCAGCCAATATGTTCATTCTATGTGTATCTGTGTATTTATATACATGAAACAGCACCCAAGAGCAAAATCTAAATTCTCACATTTTCAAGATTTTGAATTTTAGGGTTAATTTATTTCTCAATTTCAATTTTCAAAATTAAAGGGGGTATATAAGTGGTTTCTGCTATTTTTAGAATCAGAAAATAAAAAATGCTTTAAAATATCCTTTTTTAAGGAACCAGGTAAGTAAAGGAAAAGAAAAAATCTGCAAGAGAACAGTAGGCAATAAGCATTAATAAGAAAGATATGGATAAAAATGGGGTTATTTTAAGGGGAGGGGGGAGGAAACGTTATATAAGGAACCTTGGGGATAAAGGGAAAAAAGGAGCTTAAGAGAGGTGGGACCATAGGAGAAGGCTATTATTAAGGGAGAAATGGGAAAAATGGGGGCACTTTAAATGGGGAAACCATGGTGGAAGGGTTAGACAATGTGAGAGATAAATAATGTCTAGCTAGTTTGAAAAGAAATGAGAAGGAACCTAATATGTCCAAAAACCTACTGACAAATTACACATACAACTATATCAAGGAATATAATATATGTCTAGGCAAGGATTATCTGAAAATGTTTGGTCTTTGCCCAAGCTTTATCTACATGGCACATGGTAATTAAAAGTACTAGACCTGTGGAACTAATCTTCTTGGATGTTTAACAGACATACTTTAAGGCCTATACTAATTTGGTCAGGGGGACATAAAGGACAGTGGGTTGATAAGTTCCAGGGGACTATGAGCATCTCTCAAAATGTCCTGTAACTGTGGTGAGTCACCTGTCCTCTTGATCAAGGAGGCTGTGGAGACCCCACCAGATGGACTCGAACCAGTGTCCAGTCTACAAAGAGGAGGGTCAACACAAAGAAAACAGTTCCTCCATGCTTCCAAGCGAAGCCAGTCATGGTGGGCAAGACCTTTGATTTATCTTCACAAAGATGGAACTGGTAAAAGAAAGGAGCCAGGGGCTCCTCCCAAGCACATGTAACCCCTGAGGAACAGATCCTCAAATGGCCTTAAAGAGTAAAAATATATTGGTTTATCTGGGCCAACTGTAGGGTCTTAAACACCCAAAAGGAAAGTATAACCAAAGATTAAAGGGGTCAATATAATTTTTTAAGAGTCCATATGTGTAGCTAAAGGCTACATAACAAGAAACAATGCCAGACAGGAGATACCTTCCTTTGAGTTGTTGGCCCTGGTGGTGCAAGAGACTCCTGGACAGTAGCCCTGCACAGAACTGAGAAAATAAACATCAGACCCCAATCTTATCTAAAGGAATATTGACAACTGATTCCTGCTAGGTGAGGAACAGCTGATCTTCCTAAAACAAGGATCTCTAGATAGACTAGATTCAGCAGACAGACAAGCATTAGGGAACGGCTGGGGGTGCTGACATCACAGTGGATAGTAACAGGGATGACAGAGTATATGGGCTCTGGTGAAGGGAGGGGAGGCTATGTGAGGGTGCCATTTGGGAAGTGGGTATATAGATGAATAAGATTGTGTGGGATGTTCTGTATGATATACATACACAAAAAATCAACAAATTAAAAAATAACATATTTAAAGAGTAAGCATAAAAATTTGCTTCATGTTAATCATGTGTTGTGTTAAAAATCACATAATTTCCATAGTAAACTGAAGAAATTGTGTTTACATTTCTTTTTCAGGTATGATATAGGTGATAAACATTACCATTGAAATCTACCTGA
>NW_008354421.1:822360-824433 GCF_000622305.1 Nannospalax galili
AACCTAAAAATTTACAGCCACAAAGAGATGTATCTTTGCTCTAGAAATTGTTATTGAATATGTTAAAGCTATAATGAAATGCTTCTTCTAATCATGTTATTAAATAATTAAAAACAAATAAAATAAAATATCTTTTAAAAATATTTTGTTATTTTTATGTGTATAAGTGCATTGTCTACATGTGTGTGAGTGCACCCGTGTCGTGCAATGCTATGGAGGTCAGAAGAAGGTACTGGTTCCCCTGGAACTGGAGTTACACATGGTTGTTAGCCACCATGTGGGTTCTTGGAATTGAACTCGGGTCCTCTGCAAGAGCAGTCAGTGTTCTTAACCACTGAGTCATCTCTCCAGCCCTGAAACACCCTAATTTTTTTTTTTACCTTTTATTACAAAAGATAGATGATACAAGTGAAGCCTGTTAAACTGGTTTCTATATTAAACTGAATCCAGTTTCACAGGCAACATTGCAAACTTGGAAACTCTTATTGGCAGTTATTACTGTAAGAAAACAATACCTTTTCTGTCAAAAAACATTCTAAAACCATATGCTTATCTTTCTGTTCAGTACCCTTAATATAGGACCAAAATTTATCTTGATGCTATTTGTTTCTTTTCATGTCAGTTGTAACCTGTAGCTTTCATTTCAGGTCTCTCTTTATTATGTCTCATAGTTACATTGTAGGAAAGCTTTTGTTCCCTTAACCTAAAATATTGTATTGCTTGACCACAAGTCTCCTTCCTCCTCTTGTGACTTAAAAATAATTTATTATTTTTATTTTATGTGTAAGACTGTATTGCCTGCATGTGTGAAGTGCACCCATGCTGTGCAATACCTGAGGAGGACAGAAGACAGCATCAGATCCCCTGGAACTGGAGTTATGGGTGGTTGTTAGCTGTCATGTGGGTGCTGGGAACCCAACCCAGGTCCTCTGCAAGAGCAGCCAGTCCTCTTAACTATGGAGCCATCTCTTTAGTCCCTCCTTTTGTGACTTTTAAATTCTAGTTAAGTCCAAATGTCAAAAGAGGTTTACTAAAGTGTCTCCTTTTTCTATTCCAATTAGCCATCAGGTTGAGATTGTGTGGTCAAATGGACAAGGAAGAGCCAAGTTCCCTTTTGTGTCAGGGATAAAAGTGAAGACCATCTTAATAAGGTGTGCTTGTTCCTTTGTTCTTGGAAAATTTGCACCTTCTGATCAGAAGTGAAGTTTGCCTTGCCAAGACACTTTCAAATCTTTGTAATCCTGAATTTATTTCTAACATTATAGCTGACAAATTAAAGAAGAAACATGTACTGCACTCTGAGACACTTACAAGGGACTTCTGCACCTTCTAAAACCAGGAACCAGGCCTAGACAGTGAGCAGCAATGGACAACCACATGAACAGTGGTGAATGCAGACTCGTGGTTGCCCAAGATGCTGAAAAGGAGTGATGCATGAAAACACAGACCTAAACAAGCTGTTTATACTACCTCCTCTAGGTCTCGGGAAACACTGCAGAATACGGGGTGGAAAGAATAGAAGATGGAGAAGACAGGAAGAAAGGCAGTGAGATCCTAGAGGCAACACAGCCAATGCAGTCATGAGCTCACAGCAGCTGTGATTACTTGCCCTGGACCGTACAAGGCAGGCCCTCTCCACAGTCAGTCATGATTGGAGGAGGGTCTCATGAGAGCCCACCTCTGACTATTGGGCTATTGGCTATTAATGGACTCTACAAGAGGAGGAGCCATTGTCTTCATTTTTGTACCCACTGGTGAACCTCCAATCTGGTGGCCACACAGAAGGTCCTGATCAAATCCAGAGGGACACAAAGTTAAAAAAAATGTGGGGACTACTATCCTCAGGCCTCTAGGGGTAAGTCTACAGCGCAGCACTGCGCACCGGGACTCCCTAAGCCTCATTCTTCATTTTTGTACCCACTGGTGAACCTCCAATCTGGTGGCCACACAGAAGGTCCTGATCAAATCCAGAGGGACACAAAGTTAAAAAAAATGTGGGGACTACTATCCTCAGGCCTCTAGGGGTAAGTCTACAGCGCAGCACTGCGCACCGGGACTCCCTAAGCCTCATTC
>NW_008354421.1:830476-842381 GCF_000622305.1 Nannospalax galili
TTATTCACAGTATTAAAAATAAACTTTTCAATTGATGTTCTTTTATAGTAATCTAATTGCAATGGATTTTATTGATGTATCTGTGACTTGTAAATGACATGAAGACTTATATAGAAAGGTACTAATTTATGTCTTATAGGGTTTATACTGAGTACAATATTGTATAACTGTAATAATTCAACTGTAAACCTAAAAATTTAGAGCCAAATTTGAAAGAGATGCATCCTACCTCAGGAAAACGTTATTGAATACGTCAATTGTGTTGTAATGATATGCTTCTTCTAAGTATGTTGTTATTAAATAAATCATTTTTAAAAATTAAAAAAAATGTGGGAAAGTATTAGTAGAAAAGAAGGGTGTAGACAGGGAAGGAAGGCAGGAGAATGTGGGCAGAAGAGCAATCAGAACGTATTAATAAAAATAATTCCAAGTCTTCATGAGGAGTGACTGCCTAGAAAGTACCAATTCCTGGGCTGTGGCCTGCCCCTCTCTTCCTGTTCCTGGCACAGCTTCTAATCACACCTCCAATGCTCCTGTGAGGTGAGAACAACCATCACTTCCTGATCTCTGGCTCTGGCTCTTAGAGCATCGCCTAAAGCAGGGAGGGTCCAATTAGCCCTGTGGACCCCCTTCACAGTATTGAGAGAGCTACTGGAGGCAGGCCAGAACTGAAAGTGTTGATCATTTCTAGAAGTTTTCTGTTTGAATGTTTGGAATCTTTCATGTATAATATCATATGCAAATAGGGATAATTTAACTTCGTTTCCCAGTAATATCTCTTTAATTTCCTTTTCTTGTGTTATTTCTGTAGCTAGGGTGTCAAGCACTATACTGAAAAAGAGTGGAGATAGTGGACAGTCCTTTCTTTAATGGGATTATTAGAGGGTATTTTTTTTTTCCATTTAGCATGATGTTGTTTCTGAGTTTGCCGCATGTAGCCTCCAGTTCTGTTCTATTACTTTTATCACGATGGGATGTTGGTTTTTGTCAAAGGTCTTTTCTGGACATACTGAGATGATTTATGTGATGTATTGTCTTCAAGTCCATATGTGATGCTTTGCATTTATAGACTTACATATGTTGAACCAACCCCAAATGTCTGGAATAAAGTCAACTTGGACATGGATGATCCTTTTAAATTTATGGTCTTCTGATATACAGTTCTGTCACTTTAAATAAACAAATAGTCACACTATTGTCACCAAAATCAAGATATAAATTAGTTCCATTCCTCTGAAAGTTTCCCCATGCTGCCCCTCTCAATCCAAGTCCTGGCAATCAACCACTCTGCTCTCTGTTGTTATTATTATTCTACTTATTGTACTTTTCCTCAAATACTGAATAACTGAGTCATACACTGTAGCTTTTAAAATCTGGATCCTTTCACTTGGCATAAATCATTGTGACTCACTTATGATGTAGTGGCTTGTTTCATTTTGTTGTGGTTTATTATTGCAATTTTGCTGAATAAGATTCTGGTTTTTTTTTAAGCCTGTGTATTCAACTCTTTTAGTGTTGGTCCATGATCTTCATAAGTTTTATTAGAAAGTTTATAACAAAATAAAAAGAAGTTTCCAAAACAATAATGATATTATCTCATTCAATGTATCTAACAGATCATTAAAGGATCATCAAATGGTCTTTTTTAAAAAAATATTTTATTTATTATTTTTATTTTATGTGTATGCATGTATTGCCTGTATGTATGTAAGTGCACCTGTGTAGTGCAATGCCCATGGAGGCCAGAAGAGGCTGTCAGATCCCCTGTAACTGGAGATACGGACAGTTGCTAGCTGCCATGTGGGTGCTGGGATTCAAACCTGGGTCTTCTGTAAGAATAGTCAGTGTTCTTAACCACTGAGCAATCTCTCCAGCCCCATCAAATAATCTTTTAAAGTTCATTTTAAACTAAAATATGAACTGTGTGGAGAAGTCTTTTAAGAAGTTTCGGCATGGGACTGGAAGGTGGTTCAGCAGTTAAGAGCACTGACTGCTCTTGCAGAGGACCCGGATTCGATTCCCAGCACCCACATGGCAGCTACGAACTGTTCTTAACTCCAGTTCCAGGGGAATCCGAAGCCCTCTTCTAACCTCCATGGCATTGCACGACACAAGTACACTCACATACATGCGGGCAATACACTCCTACACATAACATAAAAATAATAAAATACTTTTGCTAGTCTTTATCAAAAGGATTTTTATTATTCTTGATCCTTTGATCTTGCAAAGTAAATTTCAATATTGACAAAATGTTCCAATTGATTAGATTGAACTATGTTGAATCAGCAGATTAATTTGAGGATGATTGATACCACAACTGTATTGGTGCTACCAGCCCATAAGCATACCATGCTGCTCATTTATTTAAGTCTTCTTGCATTTCTTTCATCAGTGTATTGTGGTATTTAGTATAGAAATCCTGCCTATAGTCTATTTTATTCATAAGGGCCTTTTACAAATTTTCAGTTTCTCATTGTTCACTAAGTATGAAGGTTAGAAAATACTGCCACAAGTCCATTTCTGTTTCCTTCTTGAATAACTTTCATTTCAATAAATCAGAAGTGAATTTGTGACTGAAGAAACAAGGTATGTAAAGTTCTTCATCTCTCTTTAATTCTTACCCTCTCCAACCCTTCTCTTCCCTTTCTTTTCTTTCTTCTGATTCTGTAATAAACCAGCTGCTATGGGGACATTCAAGCTGCCTCTTGGATTGGCACTTGTGACAAACAAAAACTGGCTAATATCCTGGTGAGGTGGCACACACCTTTAATCCCAGCATTCATGAGGCAGAGGCAGGTGGATCTCTGTGAGATTCAGGCCAACCCAGCCTATAGGACCATAGCAAGTAAGTTCCAGGCTAGCTGTGTTACAGGGAGAGTCTACCTCAAGAAAGCCAAAACAACCCACTGCATAGGTGATCACTGAGAGTCTGCCTTGTCTGACATTTTCCCATGAGTGTTTATAAATCATGTCCTACTGTGTATAGTGTCTAGCAGCCCTTCATTTGCATATGAACTTGACCATTAAAACTTTTGAGAATATGAATTTTGTAATTTAAAAAAATGAAACAAAACTGGCTAATAAGCAGTGAAGAACTTAAGCCTCATGCAAACAGGTATGTATTGGAAGTGACTTCATCAACTATCAGAAGGCTGAAGGCTGAAAGCTGAAGCCCTGACCAGTTTCTTGACTAAAGCCTCACCAGAGACTCTAATTTTTAACCAGACAACTGCACACCTTCTCAGACCATAAAATCAAGGGGATAATTGAAGGGTGTTACTGTAACCCACCCCAATTTAAGACAATTTGCTGCACAGAGGTTAGATAACAAATACATGAGTATATAGAAATGCAAAAATGTATTGACCCTTTTTAACCTTGCCAAACTCAATTTTGGAGGAATTTTGTAATTTAATCCCAGTTTCTTCCACGGATAGTCTTGACATTTGTTAATAGAAACAGTTGCAATTCTTCCTTTCTAATTACCAATACATCTTGTTTGTTTTTCTTTTTAATATTTTGTTATTTTTATTTTATGCAGATGAGTATATTGCTTGCATGTGTGTAAGTGCACCCATGTCGCTCGATGCCCATGGAGGTCAGAAGAGAGAATCAAATTCCCCTGGAATCAGAATTGAGCAATTGTTAGCTGCCATGTGGATGCTGGGAACCTAACCCAGGTCCTCTGCAATAGCAGCCAGTACGCTTGTCCCCTGAGCCATCTCTCCAGCCCTGTTGTTTTTCTTATCTGTCACCTTGACTAGGACTTCAGCATGAGCCACTGCTTCAAATGCCAGAAGCATTCAGTACTTTCTGACTTCTCTTATCAAGTTAAGAAAGTTCCTTTTTTAGATTGTTCACTTGATAAGAGTAAACTTCCAAGTGGGACCCTCTTCGGGTTAAGCACAAGACCCAAGTTAAGCACTAGCTGCATGTATAGTATTATCTCAAAGTGAGCATTGACCTAGAGCCTCTGATCTACTAGGCGAGTGTTCCGACAAATGAGCTATATACACAGGCACAAGACAATTCCCCTTTGTTCCTTGTGAGCTGAGGGTTTTATCAGGAGTATATGTTGGCTTTTGTAAAGTATTGTTTTCTGAATGTATTGAAATAATTGCTTCTGAAAGTTTTAAAAATAATTTTATTCTTTGAGAATTTCATACAATCTATTTTGGTCATATCCTCCTCCCCCAACTTTTTCCAGATTGTCCCTTATCCAACTTTGTGTTATTTTTTAAAATCCCCATCCAGTCCAATTCCTGTTGCCCAAATATTCTTGGGTGTGGAACTTTCCCTGCAGTGTGGTTGACCTACTAAATGCCACACCCTTAAAGAAAACTCTTTCTCTCCTAGCAAGTATCAAATACCAATAGTTCCTCAGCTAGGAGGTGAGACTTCATGCCCGTCTCTTCACTCCTTGTTGGGATTTTGCCTAACTTGACTTTGAACAGGACTTGTGCATGCTGTCACAATTGTTATGAGTTCATATGTGCAGAGTTCATATGTTCATATGTTTTAGACTTCCCTGCAGTCTGAAAAATACTTTCCCTCTAGCCATCCACTACCTCCAGGTCTTAAAATTTTCTACCCTCCTCTCTCATAAGATCCCTGAGCCTTTAGGAGGAGTAGTGTGATATGGATGTACCATTTGGGGATGAGAATTCCACTGTCTCTCATTTTTGCACCATGACTATTTATGAGTAACTATGTTAATTACCTTCTACTGTAAGAAAAATTTACTGATGAAGGTTGAGAGATATCTGAGTAAGTCATTAGGAGGTGGTTTAATACTAGATCCATTTAGTGGAGTATTAGCAGTAAATTCTCCCCTAAGGCCTATGGACTCTCTAGCACAGGTTCTTCCTCCAAATAACCATGGCAAGTATGGGTTCTCTCTCATAGAGTGAGCCTTAAATCCACTCAGAGAGTGGAATTTATCTATTTATTTATTAATTTTTGAAGCCCAAGGACAGAAAGGCTGTAAATCTCAGCAGCTTCCTGAAAGAGGAGGATGAAGAAGAGAATAAAAAGCCATGCCGTATAAGCCAGCATGGAGGTCAGGCACATGGTGGACCAACAGCCACACAGCAGAGTGGGAGCTGTAGAGAGAGTGTAAACCCCGAAAGCACGCTTAGAAGAGATAGAAACAAGAAAAGGAAAAATTATGCTTCTCTGAGGAATTCAGAAAAGCCAGAAGACTTACAAAGTTGCATGTTCCAGGCTTCGTAAGAGGCACACCAGGGGGTAGGAATTCGGAGGGGGAAAACTAAAGTATCTTGTTAAAAGCTAATTACTCCCATTGTTATAATATACTACCTTAACTTACTCTTGAATGTTAACCCAACCTAGCATTCCTGAGATAAACCTAATTTGTTCAAGATATATTACTCTGTTTATGTAAGACAAAATGGAAAAAAAATAATGGTTTATCTAGGAATTCTACATGTGTGTTAATGAGACAATTCAGTTCCTGTAATTATGGTGCTAGGATTTTGGTTTAAAGGTAATACTGTCTTCTTATAAAATGAAGTAACTGTTCTGTCCCCTTCCTGAAACAAGTTATTTAAAATTATTATTTTGTAAACATTTGGTAGAGTAGACTAGTGAAAGCACTATTCCTGCAGTTCATTTGGTAGTAAAGTTTTTAAAAGTCATTACTTTTTAATCATTGATTATTTAACTATACTATTTGGATGGTTTATTTTTGAGGGAGATTTGAAAGATTCTGTATCACAAAGAATTAGTCCATTTCATCTAAACTATCAGATTGTAGGCAGCATGCTGTCAGATTTCTCAACAGTTTTTCAGTGTCTGTTTGGTCCATAACACTGACTAATGCTCAATTTATAATATTAGTAAGTTTAAAAAACAGTTTTTAATTTCAGTGAGTTTCTCTAATAATTAAGCATTAGGTTTAATTTTCTCTAATTTACCTAGCTTTTAAAGGTGAAAATTTACTCTTTGATTTAAGATACTTGTTCTTTTTTTATTATAAGTATTGAGTGGTACAAATCTTCTCCAAATACGATTTTGATGGCATTCCCAAGTTTTGTATGTTCTCATTCAGTTAAATTACTTTGTTCTTTCCTTAAGATTTCCTTTTTAAATCAATAGATATTTCAAAGAGGGATATTTAGCCTCAATATATTTGGATAGTTAGTTATTAGTCATTAAATAGTAGCTTAACTACATTCTTATTCGAGTACTTTCTTTGTCTTATTCCCTTTATGTTTAAGTTACTTTATCATTAACCTTGGTAAGTGCTTCTTGAACACTTGAGAATGGCATGTAATCCACTGTTGCTAAGATTGTTCTTTGTCTTTTAGGTCCTTATCTTGGTTTCATTTCTGTTGGTGTGATAAAATACTCTGATAAAAAGAACTTAAGGAAGAAAGGAGTTTATTTTACCTTACAATTCCAGGTTACAATTCATTATCATGGGGAAATCAAGGGAGAAACTTCAAATAGCTGGTCATATCACATTCATAGTTAAGCACAAAGAGAAATAAATGCATACATGCCCGCTTGCTTGCTTGTGCTCAGCTTAATTTCTCCATTCATATAGTTTAGGACGCCTGCCTAAGGAGTGGTACCCCCACAGTGGCCTGGGTCTTCCCACATCAATTAACTTAATTAAGACAATCTCCCACAGACGCACCTACAGGCCAACACAATGTACACAATCTGTCATTGAGACTCTCTTCCTAGGGGATTCTAGATTGCATCAAGTTGACTGTTAAGAGCACTGGCTGCTCCTGGAGAGGACCCAGGTTTGATTCCCAGCACCCACATGGCAACTAACAACTGTCCATAACTCCAGTTCCAGGGGATACGATACTCTCTTCTGACCTCCTCAGGCATTGTGTGACACAGGTGCACCTACCTACATGCAAGCAATATTATCATACACATAAAAAAAATAAAATTATTATATCTTCTAACTAATTTAAAAGTTTTATCATTATATAAAGATCTATTTATCCTAGTAAATTTCTCTGATCTGAATTGTATTTTGTCTGATATACAGACATGACTCTTTCTTTTTACTATTTCTATGATATGTGTGTTTCTATTTCTATTTCTATTTACTATGTCTATATGTGTTACTAGATATGTAAACTCTAGTAATAGAGCATGATTTGAGTCTAATATTTTTCAACCAAATTTATTCACCAACTTTAAAAAAATACTTTTTTTATTATTTTTACTTTATGTGTATGAGTGTATTGCCTGCATGTATGTAAGTGCACCCGTGTTGTGCAATGCTGTGGAGGTCAGAGGAGGGTTTCGAATTCCCCTGGCACTGAGTTAAGGACGGTTTGTATCCACCGAACCCGAGTCCTCTGCAAGAGCAGTCAGTGCTCTTAACCACTGAGCCATCTCTCCAGCTGCTAATCACCAAATTTTAACTTCTATGTTGAGACTATTTAGATTTAATGTAACTATTCCTATGTCAGATTTGAGTACATTATTTTTGTTACGTATTTTGTTTTTAGTTTTTCTAATCATCCTATGTTTTTCACTATTTCATTTTCATTTATATTCTTGGTTTGTCGCTACATATCATTTATTGTAATTGTTTTAGAGATTATTAATATGATATATGTCAAATAGTCATAATCAAGTTGCATTTTTCAAATATGACTTTCATTTTTTAAAGCTCGTCCTCTGAAAATTTCATACATGCCATATAATGCATTTTGCTTGTATTTGTCTCTACTTGCTGTTTCCTAACCCTTTCCACTTCCACTCACCCCTCCATCCCCCAAAGGTCATTGCTACTTCTGTCTTTCTTTTTTGTTGTGACCCAGTAAGCTCGATTAGGATTGCTTGCATGAGCATGGGTAGGGAACTTATTTCCTGAATCCTGGACAACTGACTCCCTCTTCCCTAGCATCCATTAACTGTCAGTAGTTCCTCAGAGAGGAATGAGACCTCATGAGTCCTTTCCCCACCATGATAGACAACTAATGGACCAACTTTTCTGTGGATCTTGTGTAAATATCACTGCTGTTGTGAGTTCATGGCCATTCTTCCCAACCCCTTTAATATATATAATCAATATTTTGACCAGTTAAGAATCTTTGTATCAACTGTTGCCCCTGCAGAAAGAAGCTTCTCTGACCAAGACTGAGAATAGAAAAATTCTGTAGGTTTAAACATAAATATGCAGCTTATTGAGAAACCACTACGCTGAAGTCATGTCTTCTGTTGAGGTCCTTGATTCATCTGGAATTGAGCTTTGCATATGGTAGAAATAAAGATACAATTTTTTTCTTCTACATGTTGCTGTCCAGTTGGCTCAGCACCATTTGTTGATGGTTTTTCTTCAATGTGTATTTTTTAAATCTTTGTCAAAACTCAGGTGGTTGTCATCATGTGGACGTATATCACAGTCCTCCTTTGTTCCTGCCTGTCTTTGTGCCAGTACCATGCTTCTCTGTGAATTTCACAGTATTTTTTTTCCTATTTCTTTGAGAATGACACTGGAATTTTGATTGGCATTGTCTTGATTCTGTAGATTTCTTTTGGCAGAATGGTCATTTGCACAATTTTAATTATTTCAATTCATGAGCTTGGGCGGTCTTTCCATCTTCTGGTATCTTCAATTATTTTCTTCAGCATTTTAACATTTTCATCGTAGTGTTCTTTAACTTCCCCAGGTTTATTTAAAGGTATTTTTAAGGTACTGTGAATTGGGTTGTTTCCCTGATTAACTTCTCAGAATGTCTGTCATTGGTATATAGGGAGGCTATTGACTTTTATATGCTAATTTTTTATCCTTTCACTTTGCTGAAAGAGTTATCATCTCTAAGAATTTGGGGAGTCTTTGATATAGAATAGTATTCTCTGTGAATCAGAATATCTTTACATCTTCTTTGCCTATTTGTGTCCCTTTATTTCCTTCTCATGTCTTTTATTCATGTCTCTTTCTAAGACATTAAGCACTATATTAAATAAGAGGGAAAGGGAGAACACCCTTGTCTTGATCCTGATGGATTCGCTACAGAATGTTATCAGACCGCCAAAGAACTAACACCAATTCTACTTAAATTATTCCATATATTATATGCAGGAATTCATGTTTTTTTAAACTCTTTTATGAAAACATCATTGTCCTTTTACCATAACCAAATAAAGACATTACAAAGAAAGGAAAAATTATAGACTGAGCTCCCTGATGATCATAGATGCAAAGCTTTTCAATAAAATACTTGCAAATGCATTTCAAGAACACATAAAAAGTTAATTTATTATAAACAAGTTGACTTCATTCCAGAAATGCAGGCTGATGCAATATACATAAATCAGTAAATATAATTCATCACATAAAAGGACTCAAAGGAAGAAATCACCTGATAATCTCAGTATATGCACAAAAGGCCTTGAACAAAATCAAACATCACTTCATAGTAAGAGTCATGGAGAGGCCAGGAATAGAGGGAGGATACCTCACCATAATAAAGACTAAATATGAAAAAACATATAACCAACATCCAACATCATGCTAAACAGAGAAAAACTGAAATTGTTCCCACCAAGGTCAGTATCAAGAGAAGAATGCCCACTCTCTCTACTTTTATTCAATACAATGCTTAAAGTTTCCCTAAAGTAATAAGATAAAGGAAGGAAGCAAAGAGTACAGAAAGCAGATGTCAAGATCCCTGTTTTCAGGTACTGTGATTTATACATGTGAGGTCTGAACAGTCTACTAAAAAATTCTTAGAGCTGATAAACTTTCAAGAAAGTATCAGTATATAAAATTAAACCTCAAAATTTAGTAACCTTCATATATACCAATAACAAACATGCTTAAAAGAAATCAGGGAATAACTCCATTCACAATAGACCCCTTCAAAGATAAAATACCTTGGCATAAACTTAACCAAGGAAATGAAAGCCCTCTACAATAAAAACTTTAAGACACTGAAAAAAGAAATCGAGGAAAATACTAGAAGATGGAAAGACTGTCCATGCTTATGAATCAGAAGAATTAATTTTTGTGAATGATCATCCTCATAAAAGAAATCTACAGATTTAATGCAATCCCAATAATAACTCTACGGCCAATCTTTGCAGACAAAAACTTGTCTTAAAATTCACATGGAAGCACAAATGACCAAAGATAGCCAAAGCAATCCTGAACAAAAAGAACACTGCAGGAGGCATCACCATACATGATTGCAAGTTGTTCCAGTAAGCCATAGTAATATAAACATCCTCAATGTCCTTCAACAGATGAATAGTGAAAATATGGTACATATATACTCTGGAATATTATTCAGCTATAAGGAAAATGAAATGTGTAGGAAAGTGGATATGGTTGGAATATTGAGCAAGGCACAGAAACTCAAACACTACATATTGTTTCCTCATAGATGGATCACAGCTTCAAATTTGTTTGATATAGTCAAAATGTCTGAGGGAGGGGTCACGGTGGTGGGGGAAGCAGAGGCTTTAAGGAGTATAGGGATGGTAGAACATAACGTGCTATAAACATTGAGAAAAGGAATTCTGGTGATGGCAAGTTTTATACAGAAAATAGTAGGGGGTTGGGAAGAAGATGGGGTGAAAGGAGAGTGTAAACCAAACCTAAGGGTATATGAGGAAGCCACATGGAAACGCACTATCTCATAAACTACTTTAAAATGTGATTTTAAAAAAAGTCTTTTTTGAGCAATGGTACTATGCATGGGTAGATAATGCCAATCCCAGAGGCCATGTGTTATTAAACAAAAATCTCAGTGTCAAGTATGAGATATCTCCTTTGAAACTGTTGCCCTCAAAGCCCCAGTGACCCCTAAAACTATACAGGCTCTCCTGTTTGCCATTGGTTGCCCACCAGAATTGGACTATTGGTGAAGACACTACACAGCTTGGTTGTCAGAACTGTGCTGAAAGCATCCTCCCTGCTGGCCAGTCTTCATAGTGCTGGGAGTTGTGATGCTGGCATCTGGGGTGGGGAGGGGTCACCCTCCATCTTTCTCAGCTTTTGACCTTGCGTGCTGCAATACCAACTTGCTAGGCAAGGGGTGCTTACTTGCGGAATAGAGGCATGACTATTATTAACTAATTGATTTCTGGTTTTATCTGTGTTCCTCTCTGTAGGGAGCAGTTCATGGTCAAAGGTCCATAGCTGGTGAGGCTTGTTTTGTTAAATGAACATGTTATCAAACTGTCTCTGGACTAATGCTGTGTTCAGCCTTGATCCAAGAAGCTTCTCTTTGCAGTAAATGGAGGTTAATTTAGAGACTCATGGCTGGTCAAGGTCTTGAGAACAAGTGACTGTTGAGCACTTGTGATGGCAAATCTCGTTTGTCAACTTGACTGGATCTGGAATAAACTAGAATGCAAGACACTGAGCATTCTTGTGAGGGACTTTGTTTTAAAGGCAGAGTCTCCTAGTAACTTCAGGCTGGCCTCAATCTCATAGAGGTCCACCTGCCTTTCATTCAGTCCTTGTTCCTTATCCAAGTCTTTGGATACCATTAATTTGATTTGTGTATTTGTGTTTCTTTCAGAATGTCAATACAATAATGCAGTATAAATTATAGTATGTGTAGCCTTTTGTGTCTTCCCTTTGGTTTTGCGATGTTTTGGACACATGTCCATATCAATGCATGGTGAATTATACATCAAGTGCCTTCCACACTTAGATATTTGAGCTATTCTACTTCAAGCTACTGTGAAGAAACAAAACCAAACATCTGTATACACATCTCTATGTACACATGCTGTCATTAATTTTGGTAAAAGCTAGACTAGAGATTGTTCAGTCATATATTTATTATATATTTAATTTTACAAGTAATGCCAAATTCTTTTCCAAGTTGTGTATAATATTTTGACTTTTGATGAATAATAGGTGAAACTTCTAGTGCTCCACATTTTTGCCAGA
>NW_008354421.1:842393-859275 GCF_000622305.1 Nannospalax galili
ATTACTACTGAAAATATTTTTATTGTAGCCAAACAAGTAGAAATAGGATAACTATGAGTTGAATTTGGATTTCCCAAATTAATGATAATTTGAAAACCTTTCCACATGCTAACTTAATGTACATATATTATGTATACATATATTATTATATATACATATATATCACCTATATATCCATAGATAATAGATACTTGATTTGCTGAAGCGACCAAGTCTTTCTCCCATTTTAAATTGGGTTGTGCCTTATTATTAAGTTAGAAATGTTCTTTTAGAGTCTGGCTATAATTTCATTACATATGCATGAGCATTTTGAGGATGGTAGCAGAGGATTTCCAGCTCTTTGGTAAAATCTTTTTTCCCCGGTGGCGTGCTTGCCCACGGAAGGTGGAGAGTCCTGTGATAATTCCAGAAGACTTTGTTGGCTTCAGAATTGACATGGCTTGTAAGCAGGAGTTTGCCCCAAGATGAAATGTTTAACCAGTTGCAAAAGAGGGGCTTTGAGGGACAAAGTGGGGGAGGGCAAGAGGCCAAGAGCAGAACCAGAGAGGATTGAGCTCCTAGTCCTCTGTCAGGCTGTTGGGAAGTGCTCCCTTTTCTGGAGGGGTTGCAGAGGGTGCCTTGGTGTGGGTGCAGTTTCTGTCAGAGTGCGTGTCTGTGCTTTGGGTCTTGGTGAAGAAAACAAATGTATCTGGATATCATAATTATTAACAATCCAGGAAGACAAAAATTATTCACATGAAAACACAACCAAAATGTGAGTGAAAGAACAGAGCATCCAAGAACTGTACACAAATGTCAAACTCTCTAAGGGGCAAGAATTGATGTCCCAAAGAGAAGAGGAAAAATACAGCAGGACTAGTTCAGAAAATAATTGTGGAGAGTTTTCTAAAAACCTCCAAACCTCTCATTTGGATTCAGACACAAATAACAGCCAGTGTTAGTAAAGACAAAGTTCAAAACTCCTTTTTGGACTGTTTCTTAATCTTGATCATATATATATATATATATATATATATATTATGACACATTATGCGTGTGTGTGTGTGTGTGTGTGTGTGTGTTCCACCTGCCTCTGCCTCCCAAGTGTTGGAATTAAAGGTATGCACTGCCACATGATCATATTTAAGAAATGAGAATTCATAGAAAAAAACTCACGTGATTAGATCTTTCCTTAATATATTTCTAGAATAGGATTTTAAAGAATTTATTCCTTTCCTGAAACTTGCAACTATACATCACTTTCAATCATGCTGATGCATGAATGACAAGTGGAGAGAAGTAAGAAGCAGTGTTTCTTATAAATCTTTTTTTACTTATATCTAATATCACAATATCTCTGATTTTGAACAAAGCCATTGAGGAGTAGTATAACTCACTTGCAGTTCACACTTTGGAAGAGCATTCTTGGAGTCTGATTAAAAGGAAATTCAGATCACTGCATTCAGCTTTCCTCTCCTTGGGTCTTTAGTCCTCTCCTCTCTCCTGCAAGCTGCTTACATCTCAGCACAGCTTCTCAGCTCTTCCCTTTGCAGTCAGCAACCACTCCTGAATAGAGCTCCACAGAGCTCTCAGATGCTCTCTGGCAGATACTTTGCTGTTTCCCAGTTCCTTTAGTGGAATACTCTGCAGAAATTATTCATCCACACTTATCACATATGCCCAGTCATCTTTTAAAGAAAGTTTGCAAGCCAAGACATAAAATGAATTACAAATGACCAATATAACTTGAAAATACTGATTTCTTAATTTTTGAAAGTTCCAGTAAAATGTGTCCTTAAAATGGTAACTGAAAATATGAAAGTAAAGAAGGTAATGAACAGGTCATTGGCCACACTTCAACACTGACAGCTGGAATTCAACATTCATTGGAAAGGAATTTGATGATATCAATGAGCACATCATTTTTCATATGATGTTGTAATTCCACTTTTAGGGAACTTATTTTAAGGAAATAATCTTAAATATGGACAGAGGCCACATGTATTCAATTTAGGATTGCTTTTAATCAGGAAGACATTTAAGATTCTCTATATGGGATCATAGATATTGATGTCATAATGTATAAGAGAACTTAATACAATCTTTAAAATCACATTATCCAGCATCCTTCCTTTGGTTCTAAGTGTCAAGAGAAAAATGTGAAGGATGCGTATTATGAATACAACAACTCTGAAAATGAGCAAAGTAAACTTTGAAAAACTGTTTCAGGTACCAGCTAATCAGCTTTCTGAGTGGATATATGGCAATTTTTTTTTTGCATTTTTATAGTTTCAAATAGTTCCCAAATTTTGTGCTGAGAAGACAGTTCTTTGAAAATTAGTAGTAATCAGAGGTGAATTGTGACTTATGTTCATATTAATAATAATAATGTGCTAATCCGTAATAAGAGTATGAAAGTTAATATTATCAACCTGATGGGATCTAGAATCACCGAGGAGACCAGCCTTGAGGCACAGCTATGCAGGACTGCCTTCGCTGGGATAGCTGCTGGCCATGCCTGTGAGGGAATATCTTGATTGGACCGAGCTGGGAAGACCCACCCAAATGTGGGTGGCACTATTCCCTGGATGTGGATTCTGGACTACATAAAAAAGAGGACACTGCACTGCAGAGCCTAAGCATTCCTTACCCTGTTCTCCTGCCTGCAGATACAGTGTGACCAGCTACTGCAAGATCTTGCCACCTCGACTTCCCCACCAACATGGACTATACCCTGAAACTTGAGCCAAGATGAACCTGTTTTTCCTTAGATTGCTTTTGCCAGGGCATTTTATTGTAGCAACGAGACAGATAGGGTGATAAGAAAGATAAACGATTCTGGTCAATTTAATTTTTAGATAATTAAATAAATATGATTTTTGAAGATTCCACATAATATAACTTTCAGGAATAATATCATAAGTAATTCTATACTATACATAGATCCATTTTTCTTTTACAGTGCTTCAAAGTGTTTCAGTGCCACACTTTTGGAGGGTCACAATTATGAACTGATGCTTCTCCATCAAAACGTTACAGGTTATTCATTGCCGTTCTCTTTGTTTGGCTCTCTTCAAGGAGTGAGATTATTCATAATCTTTCCAGCAGTTTACAGATTTTTTTTACATTTGTTTATTGTGGGTTTGTTTGTGTGCCTGCGTACGTGTGTGTGTGCACGAATGCGTGCATGTGTGTGTGTGTGCATGTGTGTGTACGTATTCCTACCTGTGTTTTGTGTGAAGATCAGAGGTTCTCACCTTCCACCATATGGAGCTTTAGGATTGATTTCAGGTCTTCACTCTGGCAGCGGGCAGCCTTACCCACTAAGCCATCTCACCATTCCTACAGACAACTTTTCATTAATTTCTTCACACTTCACCTAAAGTAAGCTCTCCTCCATTTTAAAAATGGGTCATATAGTCACAGAAAAGCACATCTTTTAAAAGAATTTCAGCCAAACTTTAAGCTGGGACTTGAACACACATCTGTACTCATCTGTCTGCCCTCCCCTTCCCCCAGGCCCTTTCTCTAGTTCCCAGCAGTGGGTGCTGAAAATACTGAGGTGTAATATTTATTGGTTGACTTAATATCATTTGTCTAATCATGCAAAAATGACTAATTCACATTTTTCTCACTCTTCTTATATTGATCAGTAACACACTCCATTTTCTACCTAATGAGTATGTGGGCACTAACTTGTTAGTGTCACTTTCCTGTCCTTTCATGGAAAGTTTCCACCCTGCGGGTTCTCTGGCAGCCACGTCCTATCACTATGGTGTCCTCCCTTCAGATTTGACGTGACAGCATAAGCAGCTGCACTGCAGTCCCTTGTTCTCACTCAATAAGAGCACAAACGGACTTGGCAAGGAGAACAGAGCAGAGGGAGCTGTCAGTAAGGGACCTGCCCTCTTCTGAGCTCTGTATAGTGCCCACTGCCCCACACCAAAGTGTGTGTGGGGGGGTCACTTCCAAAGCTGACAAAGTAACAGCTACACACCAAGCAATGAATGCCTTGAACTTGGCTCTGAACCTGATTTCTTATTTAACTGAGAGATAAAAGAAGAAAACAAAACACGCAGCAGTAAGTACACAGTGGTGTCTCCTCAGCCTTTTGAAACTTCTCAGAAGGATTTACAATCTTCCCATTACTGAGGACAGATA
The DNA here is from genome assembly GCF_000622305.1 of Nannospalax galili. Taxonomy (NCBI): domain Eukaryota; kingdom Metazoa; phylum Chordata; class Mammalia; order Rodentia; family Spalacidae; genus Nannospalax; species Nannospalax galili. The sequence continues at coordinate 846,534 of NW_008354421.1, forward strand.
GGGGAGGACTTACTGTGTCAAGCCTGGGAGAGCTTTGCTAACCTTGTTGAATCAATACAACATGGGTACTATATTACACATACTTTTAAAAAATCATATAAGAATATAACATTATGGGCTTATAGTAGGCTTAAGTTTAAAAAGTAAGATGCAAAATCATATTCATATTTCCAATTCAACTAAGAAAATACTTATATGTAAATAAATGTCAAATATACATGAACAGTGTTCATAAAAGTTGTATATAGGGTAGTGAAAACTGAAAGTTATTTTGTGACAAATAGTTTATATATGCTCAATAAAATTGAAAGTAAGTAAATTTTACTAAATTGCAGTGGGTACTCTGTAGCAAAAAGAACAGCTATTTAGAGCAACCAATAAATAAAAATTCTACTTCCATTGTCCTATGAATCATATAATCATATATACATATATATATATATTATCTACTGTCTCACTATGTATCCCTGGCTGTCCTGGAACTCACTATGTAGTCCAGGCTGATCTTGAACACACAGAGATCTATTCCCTCTGCCTCCCAAAGACTGGGATTAAAGGCCTAGAACACCATGCTCAATACCAGCTCATAAAATTGTATTTTAAAAGAAAAAAATTGTTTTTATCTCTCTGTAAGGAAAGCATAAACTACTGTCATTTAAAACACCCTGATAATCACTGTGAGGTGAAAGAGAGAGGCCCCTTGCTGGAAGTTTCATTAATTCCTCATCCTCAGTCTCAGCATCCTTTGTTAGACACCTGCTTTTACACGGTGTCCTTTCTTCCATGATGTTCCCTAGACCTTGGAGGGGTGGTAAAGACAGCCCATTTAAGGCTGAGCACTCAAAATCCACTTATTCTCAGCAGTTTGACTAGTTATAAATCTCTATATTGATGCCATCCTCTGTAAAAAGACCCTTTCCTAACCAAGGCTGGGGGCAGCATTAGTCTATGGGTTTAAACATAAATACTTAAAAAGCAGTTTGACTACATGTCCATTTAGCAAAACAGCAGTGGACCAGTAGATGTTTCCCTCTACGGCCTGTGATTATCTCAGCTGTAGCCTTTGAAAAGTTTATAGTATCAAGCTTCCTCCCACAAAGTGAGCCTCAAATCCAATCAAAAGCAGTTGCTTTCTCCCAAAACAATAATACCACTTTTGTACCAGTGGGCACATCTTCTCTGGCAGGACATTTTTGTAGCACACAGGGTCAAAGATGGGTAAAACCATTCCTAGCTTTTCTCCCCCAGCAACTGGCATAGCACCTTCCAGCCCTGCGGATGCTAGCCAGCTGAGAGGAAAACTGCCAGCTCAGTTCAAGTGTGATTTCTCTGTCCTATATCCAGACCGTGTGGTGCCTTCAGCAATAGGGTCTTAACACCTCGTTTAGTGGGCTAACAAGAGAAATGGCAATAGCTTTGACTGTTTGGGGGTGACACCTAGGCCTCCATGGCCAACAACCCATAGGGAGGCATCACACACCGGGCATTGAGATTTTCATTTATAAAAAATTTGGCTTCTGGGAGTAAATTACCCAAGTCTGCAGGATGCCTCTGTTCAAACTATTTTTTTTTTAAATTGTTGTAGGGACTCACCAGATCTCAGCCCATTTCCCACTAGGGTCAGACAGTTCATTTGTACCACATGACCCAGAGACCCAAGTAGGTCATCTGCTTACACACACACACACACACACACACACACACACATGCATGCACATGCACACGCACACGCACACACACACACACACACATACACACTCTAGGACCACCTCCACTTGGATCACCTCAAAACCCCACGACTGACCAGGGCCACCACCTCCAGGACACTCTCCCTCTGGACTCACTATACCTCAGTCCACACCCCACTAGGAACACACTAGTTGTCCTACAGGGCCCAGAAACCCAGGAAGGTCAGCTATGCCTCCCTTCCCCTCCCCTATTCTGGCTATCCTGAAGTCCCACAGCTGCTTGCCAGGAACAGCCACATCCACCACGTCCCTTTGGATCTCTTTGGGACTCACTCACCAGATCCCGGTCTGATCCCCACCAGGGACTCCTCCAGATGCCCTATATAGGGAAATCCCTCATTCCCTTCATACTCATCAGAGTCCTGAAAGCTGCCTGACTAAGACACTCCAGTTGTCCCATGTGGCCTTGAGACCCAGGACCACCCCAAACTGCCAGGGGAAACTTGTTTCAAACTCCTTAACCAGGTCACTGCAGGCACCACACTATAGTTGTTAAGCAGAAGACCCAGGGTAGAGGCTGTAGCAGTAAGCAGAGGAAACTGACATGGTAACCCTGCCATGAACTACCTCCTTCTTCAACATTATAAATACTTATGCTAAAAGAAGAAAGGTATCTTGAAAAATGAAGAAGGAAAAACCTAACCAACCAACTAACTTCAAATGAATAATTCCAACACGGAAATACAAACAACATGGAATGCCAAAATAATACGTCTACTCAAAAAAAAAGCAATAATACAAATCCTATAGTAATAGCCCCTAATGAGCTTGACCTGGAAAAAATTCCAAAGAATTCAAACAGAATGATTATAGCTGTGCTCAAACAACTCAAAGATAACAAAGACAGAGAGATAAATGAAATAAGGAAGTCAGTCCAAATAATGCACAGATGGAAGTGCTGAAGAAAAACCAAACTGAAATGATGCTGGAGACAGGCCAATAGCAAATATGGCCCCTTAGAATAACACTTGAATTTTCAATAGAAACCTTAGTAGGAAACCTCACAAATAGAATGGATCATATTGGAAACAGAGTGCTTGGGTTAAAAGACAAAATAGAGGTAAAAGTCAATGAGACGTTAACATACATATGTGTGTGTGTGTGTGTGTGTGTGTGTGTGTGTGTGTGCATGAAAAGAACATGGAGAGTTCTACAACATCATGAAACATTCTAGCCTTCAAATTATGGGCATAGAAGAAGCAGAATACCGTAAAAAGGCCTGGAGAATATCTTCAGTCAAATAATAGTAGAAAATGTCCCAAATTTAGAGAAAGATGATCATCTAGGTTTAAGAGGTCTACAGAACACCAAACAGGCAGGATCAGAAAAGAAATTCCTCATGACATATTATGGTTAAAACATCAAAACACAGAATAATAAAGACTACATATTGAAAGCTGCAAGACAGAAGGTCAAGTTGCTTATAAAGGCAGACCCATTAGAATAACTCTTGAATTTTCAATAGAAATCTTTAAAGCCAGAAGGACCAGGAAAGATGTATCCCAACTCCTGAAAGCCCACAACTTTCAATACAGAGTATTTTACTGAGCAAAATAATCTATTAGAAATGAAGGAAAAAATAAAAACTTTCCATGACAAAAACAAATTAAAGGAATTTATGCCTACTAAGCTAATTCTACAGAAGATACAAGAAGGAATACTTCAATCTGAACAGGAGAATACACACACCCAAGAGGTCATAGGGAATAAACATCCACCTTCTCCACTCTTGTTCAGTACAGTGCTTGAAGTTTTAGCTAGAGCAATAAGACAAGTGAAGGAAATAAAGGGGGCTACAAAAGGAAAGGAAGATATTAAAGTATCCTTATTTTCAGATGATATAATTCTATATACAAAAGAGCCTAACTAAACAAGAAAACACCTATAGCTGATAAACACCTTCAGCAAAAAAGCAGGGTACAAAATTAACACATAAAATCAGCCTTTCTATATGCAAATAAGAAGTATACGGAGAGCAAAATAATGAAAATATTACCATTTACAATAGCCTCAATACAGATATCTTGGACTAAATCTAGCCAAGGGAGTGAGAGACTTTCACAATGAAAACTTTAAGACACTGAAAAAAAAATTGAAGACGATATCAGATGATAGAAAGATCTCCCATGCACATGGACTGGTAGGACTAATATTGTGAAAATGGCCATTCAACAAAAGTAATCTACAGATTCAAAGTAAACTCCACCAAAATTCCAACATAATTCTTCAAAAAAATTTTTTAAAAACTTGAATTTCATATGAAAACACAAAAGACCCAGGATTTCCTAAACAATAAAAACATTACTGGATGTATCACCATCTCTGATGTCAAGTTATACTAGAGAGCTATAGTAATAAAAACAGAATGGTACAGGCATAAAAATGGATACACTGTACTCAGAAGGCAAAGGAAGGTGAATCTTGGTGAGATCAAGAACAGCTTATTCTACACAGCAAGTCCCAGGCCAGCAAGACCTACAGGGAGACCCTGTCTCCAAAAGATAAACAAAAAACGACACACTGATGAAAGGGATAGGGCTGAATACCCACATATAAGCCCACACTACTACAACCACCTGAGTTTGGACAAACAGGCCAATAATACACTTCAGAGAAAAGACAGCATCTTCAACTATTGTTTGTGGTCAAACTTGATAGCTGCATGTAGAAGACTGAATCTGTCTTTATTGCTTATCCTGCAGAAAGTTCAACTCCAAATGGATCATGAATCACAACATAAGACCTAATATCCTGAATTTGTTAAAGAAAGTAGGGAATATGCCTAAACTCTATGGTACAGAAAGGGACTCTGAACACAACTATGATAGCACAAGCATTAAAATCAATAGCTGATGAATGGGGCCTCATGAAACTAAAATCTGTACAGCTAAGGGCAGCATGATTGAGTGAAAAATCAGTCTACAGAATGGGAAACTATCTTTACCAACTACTCTTCCAACAGATGGTTAGCATCTAGAATAAACAAAGAGCTTAAAAAACTGAACACACACACACACACATACACACACACACACACACACACACACACACACACACACACACGCACACAAACCCAACAACCAAATTAAGAAATGGAACATGGAACTAAACAGAGAGTTCTCAAAAGTTGAAATCTAAACAGAGAGTTCTCAAAAGTTGAAATGTAAATTGCTGAGAAATACGTTTTTTTAAATGTTTAACCTCCTTAGTCATTGGGGAAATGCAAATTATAACTTCTCTGAGATTTCATCTTACCCTAGTCAGAATGCCTAAATTCCAAAAAAACAAGCTGACAAATGCTGGTGAGGATGTGGGAAGAGACCACTTATTCACTGTTGGGACGCACACTGGTGCAGTCACTGTGGAAATCAGTGACGAGGGTCTTCAAAAGCTAGAAGTAGATCCACCACATGATCCACCTATTCTACTCTGAGCATACATACAAAGGACTCTACATCCTACTAAAGAGATACTTGTGTGATGGTTAACCTTAGTTATCAACTTGACTAGATCTGAAATTAATTGAAACGATAGTTTGAAACTAGAAATATCATGATAAATCTGGTTATTACCTTCCATAGGCATCCCATATAAAAATGTCGTGACCAAAGGGAATATTCCCTTTTTTTTTTTTTTCAGATTCAAGCCATCTTTATTTCTACTATGCAACATCTGGAAATAGAGCAACCACCTCACCCCACAAATGAGGTAGCCTACTATAGTGTGGTTGGGGGGTGCATCAGAAGCTGCAGGAAGGGAGGCATAGCAAGATGGCCGATGGGTGGTATTTAGGGCAGGGTCAGGCCATGCCTGGGCAGGGCAGGATGGGAGGGACAGAGCATAAAACCGAGATGCGACACACGACCGCAGGGTATGGGAGACCTGGAAACGGCAACCCTGGGTGGAGCACATCCGTCGAAGGCCAGAAGTGTGAGGAGGTCCAGGGAACCCTTTGGGAAGGTGCCACTTAGAGAATATAGAGCTTGGGAGATAGCACCACGCCGAATGGGAGTGATTAAGGCCTGGACAGTACCACTGGAGAACGGTGAGGCAGGTTAAGACCCAGGAGTACTGCGGAACTGAGGCGAAGACACGGCCAATAACTTACTTCTTCCTATATAGAAACAACGGGCAGGCTGTGGTTAGAGCAAGCACAGGTGGTGAGGGTTGGCAAGCACTTAGTGTTCTTGGCTTTGAGGACTGGGTAGGCAGTCCACCAGTCTTGGGAGACTCCAGGCAGTCACTCTCACTGGCCCTGAACATAGTGAAGAGAGGCCTCTGCTGGAGGGAATAAACAAGGGGTAAATAGAGCTGGAGCAGGCAGGCCAGGCCTCCAGGGCCCAGGCTGAGATGACAAGGGAGTAGGTTACCCTGAGATTGAACAGAAAAGGGAGAGTCCTTGGGAGGGACAGGGGGACAAGCAGCAAGCCCATGCGCAAGGCTGGGGGAAAGTGGCTAATGGAGGCTCTGGAGACTTCAGCTTTAACCCAGGAGGGAGCTTCATCGGAGAGGTCCATGGCTCTGGAGCTCAAGGTGTGACTGTCAGAGACCTGTGCCTTCAGGCGGAAATGGCTCTTCCACTCTCTTGTTGAGGAAGTCAAGAGAGCTGGCCCTCTTCATCCTGGGATTAGGGGGCTCCTGTGGGCTGCCCCATTGCAGTTTCCTCATTAGCATCTCACTGCTTCCTCTCAAGGCATCCCAGAGCTTCCCAAAAGAGCCTGCACCACAAGGAGCCACCAAAGTACCCACTCCACACAGCTGTGGGCCCTGCTTCCTCTCACTACACACAGCTGTAGGCTCTGACTCCTGGAGGCCAGATTAAGGCCTAGCCAGGACTCCCAGTCGCATCTCTTTTGTCACAATACTATCCTTGTCCACCACTAGCATCTTTTAGTAGTTCCACCACCTTGGTCTGGCTGGCTGGATCCAGGCCGTGTTTGTGAGTGAGGCTGGTACAATCTTCCAGTCTGTGTGTGTGTGTGTGTGTGTGTGTGTGTGTGTGTGTGTGGCTTCCAGCTTGCCCTGGTGCAGGTACAGGGCCCCCAAGCTGCGCAGAGTGGTGTTGGCTATGGAGCTGTCAACTTTACAGGCGTTATACCAGCTGCGTATTCCCAGAGGGGGTGTTGTCCCGTTCCTTATCCTTTCACTGCATGCATCCAGATGGGCTTGTGGTCCCCATTGCCAGAGCCAAATTCCTTCTCATGAGCACAGGTAAGGATCTCCTTGTAGAGCAGCTTTGCATTCCTCATCTTGCCCTGTTTCAGGGAGCAGGAAGCCTGGTTGTTCTTGGTCTTAGCCACATTGGGGTGGTCTGGTCCCAGGCACCTGGTGTAGATCTCCAGTGAGTGCCCAGCTGTAGCAATACTCCATCTCCTGGTTCTGGCACAGTAAGGCAGGTGCTGAGCTGAGCTGCTTGTCCACATCTGGGTGAAACTTACCTAGAACTTTCTCCCTGACCTCCAGCAGTGGCTTGCACAGTGGTTCGGCCTCCTTGTACTCATACTGCTTGTCTACTCCTTCTACACAGATGGGTGATCCTTGCCCAGTGTCTTCTCCAGGATGGCCAAGGCATTACTGAGCAGATGGACAGCATCTTTGTTTTGTTTTGGTCCTGGTAGATGAGTGCCAGTGCCAGGCTCTTCAGCATGGTGGCCACATCGGGGTGGTCATGGCCTGATGTCTTCCTCAAGTCCGCCAGTGTCTGCTTGTAGAGAGACATGGCCACATCATAGCAACCTTGTGAAGCTGGATCACCAGATTGTGCAGGGTGTGGTGCCCTGCTGGGATTTTATAGCCCCCAAGTTGAGTAGCCACATCTCCCATCCAGGCCTGGGGCCTGGGCTCTGCTCATCCTCATTGGGAAACAGGTCAACCACATAGTCTTTGGGGACATCACCCTTCACCTCTTTGGGGGAGGCATCCTCATGCAGCTTGTGGGTCTGGCTCATGAACAGCTGGTGCTGCTTCGCCTCTTCCAACTGAGCCACTGCCTGCTCCCTGTGCTGCAACTTCTGCTGTGTCCCCTCCAGCTCCTCTCACAACCACTGGTTCTCCTATACCAGGAGCCTCACCGGAGCCTGTAGCTTCTATTTCTTTGACTCCATGGCCCCCAGGTGGCTTGACAGTGCCAGGATCACCTGTGGCTCCCCAAGCCCCAGCTCCATGGCCTCCAGAGAGCAGTAAAGGAGAAGGCAGCGCTCCTGTGAGCTGGCTCTGCCTTTCCAGCCTTACAAGAAGCCAAGGGAGCCAGCAAAGCAAGATGCTCCTCAAGCAGCATCTCTAGTCCCTGGATGGCACACACCAGGGCCTGGGCCTGTACCTCTCACTTGGGCTGAGCTTCTTCTCTGGCTCATACTCCAGTCCTGCTTCACCCAAATCCATTCCACAACAGAGAACTTGTCTCCCTGCCTTCATCACACTGGCCTTCCCCAAGTTTTCGCTTTTTGCCTGCTTGCCTTCTTTCTCCCTGGTGAGTTCATCTTGTGGCTATGGCATTCCTTCACTGATAGTAGAACCAACTTCGGATTCTAGCATAGACTAAAGACTAGCAGATCTCCAGGAATCCTTCAAGTCTTCAGTGCCAGACTAGGACTACTGAGACATCCAGCCTCCTGGACTGAGCAACTACCAGATTCTCAGCCTCTCCAATGTGACACAGTCATTCATTGTTGGACCAACTCTATCCTGTAAGCTAATCTAATAAATCCCCATATGTGTGTGTGTGTGTGTGTGTGTGTGTGTGCATGTGTGTGTATATATATATATATATATATATGTGTGTGTGTGTGTATGTGTATATGTATACATGTGTATGTTTGTGCATGTATGTATGTGTATATGCATGCATGTGTATGCATGTGAACCCTAACAACCTACTGATCCATGTTCATTGATGCTCTGTTCACAATAGCCAGGAAATGTAAATAAACTAGATGTTCATCAACCTGTGAATAGATAATGAATATATAATACATTTACACAATTTAATGTCATTCAGCTATCAAGAAAAATGAAATTATGAAAGTTACAGGTAAATGGATGGAACTGGAAACAATTGTCTGGAATGAGGTAACCCAACTGAGAAACACAAATATTGTGTTAGCTCTCTCATATGTAGAGGCTATCTGAATATTTAGGTATGTGTCCTTTGGAAAATTCATAGAGGTTAGAAAACTAGGAAGGGGCCATAGGCATGGTGGGAGGGGCTTTGAAGTAAGGGGGATATAATGCTGTGACATAAAAGATGAAAGTGTAATAATTGAGCAGAAAGCGCTCAAGGGGGGTGTACAGAAGGGAAGGGCAGAGTGAGGAGTATGGAGAGGGATAGCTAACACTAGAGACCTTTTGAAAAAGTCGTATGGAAGCGTACTACTGTAGAAACTTCCTAAAACATACGTACACATATAAAAAATGAGCTTAAATGGAGTTACCATGTAGGTGATCAATGCCTAGTCTATTAAATACCAGAAGCTAATATACTAAAACTCCAGAGCCAGGAATGGATTACTGACTTTGGAGTTACTACCCAGTAAGGTCCCATAAACTCACAAGCATTACTGGCTATTACCATTGCTTTTGGTTACCTTCCAGAACTAGAAGACAAAACCCTACTGCTGAAGACACCACAAACTTGAGTCACAGAACTTGGGGAAATGAAGCTGATATGGCCTTGAAGCTTAATCCCTACTGGCTACCTTTCATAATACTAGAAGTTGGTACCAGAGGAGAAAATAATCATCAGTGTGAACCTTATGAACTACAATAACAACTGGCCTCATAAGACATGCCCACTGGTGTAATAGTGGCAAATGTCATGAGTGTCACCAACCACTTTATGATTGGATTAAAGACCCATACCACAAGATGGAACACATACCTGGCATCATCATCAGGACCAAGAACCTGTGGCTATGAAATCATAGACCCTAGAGGATAATGTACTGTCATTATTCTCTACATGACCACAGTATTAAGCCAGTTTCTAATCACCATTTTCATATCAGTAGATGAGTGCATCTCTCCACTCATCAGAGATGCTTCTTTTGGCAGTAGATGGAGATTGACACAGAGACTCACAACTGGTCAATGTGCAGAAAATAAGAGACTTCAGTGTGCTCAGACCTAAGTGGGACCTCTATATCATACCCCTCTCCCCAAGAGTTAGGGATTGTAACTGACAATGTAAGTGTAAGGTGGGCATGAAAGCCCACTCCTGACTGAGGCTCTATTGGCAATTGATGGCTCTGAAGAAGGGAAAGTCCATTTTTCTTTTTTGTTTCTTTTCTATTTTTTGTCTTTTTGAAACAGGATCCCCCTGTAACCCCAACTGACCTTGAACTCACTGTGTAGAGTAGGGTGGCATCTATACCACAGAGATTCACCTGCCTCTGCCTCCCAAGTACCGGGGTTAAAGGCATGCAACACCATGCCCAGCAGGTCCATTTTCTTTAAGGATCTGATCCCAATATATGGGAAGAGATCATTAAAACAGGGATGAAATGAACCAAAAGAAAGACAAGATCCACATTGATAAGATTAGAAATGAAAGAGAAACCATTACAACAGGTATCATTGAAATTCAGAAAATCATAAATAATTTAAACAGATCTATAACCAGTAACAGAAAAATTGAAACTGCAATAAAGTCTCTCAACTCAAAAGAGCCTAGGATCAGGTGGATTCATGGCAGAATTTTCCAGAACTTCAAAGAACTAACACCAATTCTACTCAAATTGTTCCATGAAATAGAAAAGGAAGCCTTCCAAGCTCTTTTTATGAAGCCAGTATTACTCTGATACTAAAACTAGATAAAGACACAAGAACAACAACAAAATTACAGGTCTTCTGTTTGCAGCTGCAGCTATTGTGAATTCTTATGTGCAGTGTCTTGTCAAGTCCGGAAAACACTGTTTTGCATCAGTCCCTTGCAACTTCAGGTTCTTAAAGTTTTTCCACTCCCTCTTCCAAGATGATCCCTGAGCCTTAGACAGAGGGATTGTGGCAAAGATGTCCCATGCAGGGCTGAACCCAGAGTCTCTTATTCTCTGCACTCTGATTAGTTGTGAGTCTCTGCATTGATCACTGTCTACTGAAATAAAGAAGAATTAAAAACCAAGAAAATAAACAATCAAACCTAAAAACGGGCCATGGAACTGAACAGAGTTCTCAAAAGAAGAAATATAAATGGTTAAGAAATATATTTTTAAATGTTTATCCTTATCCATTATAGAAATACAAATTAAAATCACTCTGAGATTTCTTTTTACCTCAATAAGAATGGGGCAAAAGAAAAGAAAACAAACGGTGATAAACACTGGCAAGGATGTGGGGCAAGGGGAAGTGTTTGTGGACATGCAAACCAGTAAAGCCATTATGGAAATCAGCATGGGACTTCCTCAAAAATCAGAAATAGAGCTACCATTTGACTCAGATATATCAGTGCTGGGCATATACCCAAAGCATTCTGTATCCCACTATAGAGATACTTGCTCATCCATATTCACTGCTGCTCTAGTCACAATAATCAAGAAATGCAAACAGCATAGACATCCTTCAGGTCATGAACTGATAAGGAAAATGTGGTACATACGCACATAGAAATTTTATTCAGCTATAAAGAAAAATGAATTCATAAAATTTGCAGGAAAATAGATTGAATTAGATATAATCATTCTGAGTAAAAAATCATTTCTGACACACACGAAAGTTTTACATTCTCTCATATGTGATTCTTAGCTTTGAATCTTTCCATGTGTGTTTAAATTGGAATATCCATGGATGCCCAGAAACTATAGAAGAGACTTTGGTGGAGAAATAGTTTATGGGAGTGGGGATAGTAGAACACAGGTCTTACAAAGAGGGAAAGGGGAATAATGGGGCAGAAAGGTTTAAGTGAGTTGAGGGATGAGAGGACAGAGCAGGGGGTGTATGGGGAGGAATAACTAACACTAAAGACCTTCAGAAAAGTCATGTGGAAACCTGAAGCTTCCTAAATTATATATGATAATTATATGTCATAGATCTATAATCTATCTATCTGTAGTTTAAATAGAGTTATCCTGGATGAGAGAATAATGCTTCTGCTAGATGCAATAGGCTATCAAAAATCCCAGTGCCATGTGTGGGTTATGACTCTTTGAGTTGTTAGTTAAGGCATCCCATAACCCTCCAAACAAAATAGGTTGTTGCTATTGCTCTTGGTTACCCACCAGAACTTGAAGGTGATCCATCAGACCTTACTGCTGGAGACAACACATACTTGGGTCACAGGATATGGAGAAATCAGCTGGTACTGACCTGCAAGCTTCATCTCTATTGGCTAGCTTTCCTAGTGCCAAAAGATGCTATGCAGTCTGCTGGGAGAGAAAAGTAATCAACAGTCTTACTTGTGTGTGAACCCTGCCAGCTGCAGTAACAACGGGCCTGGCAAAATATGCCTATTGGTGCATAATGTGAATGCTATGGTAGTAACCAACTACTTCCTGATTAGATTAAGGCCCATTCCAAAAGATAGAACTCGGACCAAGAAACTGTTGCTGAGTAGGTTATAGGTCCTAGAATAGAATCTACTGCCATTATTTACTAAATGAATATAGTATCAAACTGCCTTCTAAATACTTCATCTTTATACCCGTAGCTTACTGCAGTTTCAACAAGTAACATTTACTGAGCATTGTTTAAGACCAGTTTATGGGGCTGTAGAGATGGCTCAGTGGTTAAGAGCACTAATTGCTCTTGCAGAGGACCCGGGCTCAATTCCCAGCACCCACATGGCAGCTACAAGCCATCCTTGACTCCAGTTCCAGGGGAATCCGATGCCCTATTCTGACCTCCATGGCATTGCATGACACGGGTGCACTCACGCACACAGGCAATACACTCATACAAATAAAATAATAAATAAAATACTTTTCAAAAAGACCAGTTTATAATGCCTTACAAATAGTAACTCATTTACTTCTTATAAAGAACTTTTTATCTTGGGAACTATTATA
>NW_008354421.1:859396-875560 GCF_000622305.1 Nannospalax galili
TGTTCTCTGCACTGAGCAAACTCTCCAGACCAGAAACTGTTACTTAAAAAAAAAGTAATGGACTGAGAAAACTGGATAAAGGCCATTAGATGTAATATTTAGGTGCAGAAATGTGATGCGCTACCTCCACAGACTGCACTGGCCACCACAGCCTATGTCATTCAGGTGTGTGGAGGTGTATGTCTGCTTTCCCCACAAGACTTAAGATTAGATGTCAATAAATTGGTTGTAGAATACATTTCCTACAAAGATAATTTAATGTTATTTTAACTTACTAAATCATTGATTACTTATTAAATACCTTAAAGTTATCAGGCCTCGGGATAGATAAATATTCAAGTTGAAAACCCTAATCTGTATACTAAAGTCCTTTGTCGAGGAGGAATCAGAGATTGGTAAAAAGGCAGCGTGGAGAGATGTTAGGTTCTACAATGGAGGAAGGAGAATCAACTTCTAAGTTACTGTGAGTGGTTTAGTGATATCAGTGTGAGGCTCCAGACCTGTCTAGAAGGTAAGCCAAGAGCTGACATATGTGAAGAAAAGAGGTACGGGAGACTCAAAGAGAGAGAGCCACATGCATAGAAGAGAGGCAGGTGGAATACAGAACAGATTTGGGAAACAGAAATTTATGCTGTGTATGTCTCCCCAAGCCCTTTCATGCTTTAGTGCACATGAAAAAATGGAAGCTACTGAGGTGCAGTGCTGGGATGCATGCTGCTGGCTTGCGAAGAAGTCAGAGTGTTCTGAGATCCATTCTCGTCTTGAGCATTGCAACTTTGCTTTTAAGAAGTGTCAGTATGTACATTGTCAGTAGCTCAGAACAGATAATGGTATTGAGGCCAAAAGTTGGAGAATTAGGCATTTGCTTTCATACACAAGTATAACTTGTTTTTATTGAGGGGAAAACTGTACAGTTTTCTTTGGGGTGGGAAAATACGTAGTTGTGGGAATGTGGTAGAAAGGAAAGATTGTCACTTGTTCCTTCTAATCCTTTAAAAATGTTAATTAGTGTGAAGTATTTTCCACCCCTATGTAAAAATGAAAGTCACATTTTGAAAGATTAGTGATTAAAAGTGGAAAATAATTATGTTTTTGAATAATTACACTTCAAAGAGCTTTTACATGACTTTACGCCCTCTATTTATCAAGCACAACTGCTAGTCTCAGACAATTTAAATCTACTTTTAAACAATTGACTAGACTGCCTAATCTTATTTCTATACTGCTTATTTTGCATGCTAATATTTATACATTATCTTAATAATTAGAGTTGATCAACCTTAGACAATCCAAAAAATTGTATTGAAAAGTACAAGTACTTCATCATCAAAGGAAGAAAAATCTTGACCTTAACAGTTTTGTTTCAAATTAGCTAGTGAAATTCTATGAGTGAGTCAGTATCAAAAGCCCCTCCTGCCCCTCCATGGAAATCAGGTCAGGGTGAAACTCAAATTGGATGTGCAAACATCAGGGTCTAATTGATGTGTCCAGAGAGGACGAAGGCGTGTAAAAGCCTGGGAACTTGTGTCAGGAAATTGCAAAATCATCCCATATCTGAGGTCATCTTGTCCTTGAATCTCAAGGACATTTTTCTTCCTGAGCTGAAATCTTGGCTTTTCAAGAGAGTAGTTGACAATAAAATCATAGAAATAAAAGATTTTACAACTGCAAAGAGGAAAAATTCTTTAAGAATATTGAGTAAATGGCCCAAAGTATTTGCAAAGCTAGGCCACAAAGCAGGTCTCTCAGTGAAACCCCACATTTGAGGAAAGATCTTTGGATACACTAGAATGGAACAAGTCTCCACCAGCAGCAGCAACCTCATAAACCTGGCTCAGGAGTATTCAGTCCACATTTAAAAGATAGCCCTTAAAGGTTCCATGGCCTGCCTTCACGAGATAGAAACAGGGTTTTGTGTGTGACTAGTTGTTAAACTGGTTAGCTGGCTCTACTGCAGGGGTTCTGAAGGCTGCCATCTGCGTTGATTGGTAAGAAGGACATGAGAAAAACAAGATATGGTCAGCTCTCCATATCCACAGGTTTCACATCCACAAACTCAACCATCTATGGATCAAAAAATTTGAAAGTTGTATTGTTGCTAACGTGCTATGTAATTATGGCTACAGTGCCTGCATTTGCTTACACCATACACAGACCTTTCTTCTTGCCATTGTTATTGAAACAACACAAGAATAATAATTATTTACATGGTGTTCACATTATATTACACACTTTATATAAATTATCTACAGAGGTTTTAAAGTATATGAGATCCTGCATAGGTTATATACAAATACTGCATCATTTTGCATAAGGAATTGAACATGTATGAATGTTAATACCTATGCGAGGTCCTGGAACAAATACTGAAGGATAAATTCTTTACTGCATTTGTGTATTTGTGTGTGTGTGTGTGTGTGTGTGCGTGTATCACATGCCATGTAATGCATATGGAGGTCAGAGGACAACACACAAAATTAGTTCTTCCAATATGTGGGTCCAAGGGATGGAGCTCAGGTTGATAGGCTGGGTAGTAGACACCTTTACCTGTTGACTCCTCTTACCCATTCTGAGGGATAAATGTCTTCAAGATTTATATACTTAGAGTATCATGTGCATGTACCTATTGTATTCATAATTCCCCTTTAATTCTTAACATTGTTGAATAAATTTGAAAAGCCTTTAATAAGATTTTCAAGTTTCTCTACAATATGAATTCAATCTGAACATTAAAGACTCCGTGTTCTGCTTTTAGCCTCTCTATAAATCTCGCACGTCTGATGCTAGTTCCTCCAGTGAAAATAGCCATGCATTTAAGTGCAATGCCTGCAGAGGCCAGAAGAGGGCATTAGAATCCCTGGATCTGGAGTTATGGGTGGTTGTTAGCCACCATGAGGGTGCTGGGAACTGAACCCATGTCCTCCATAGGAGCAGCCTCTGCTCTTTTTTAAAAATTATTTTTTTCCTTTAGATGTTTGAGTATATTGCCTGCATGTGTATGTAGGTGCACCTGTGTCATGTAATGCCCACCAAGGTCAGAAGAGGTCATCAGATCCCTTGGAACTGGAGTTATGGATGGTTGTTAGCTGCCATTTAGGTGTTGGGAATCGAACTGGGGTCCGCTGCAAGAGCAGCCAGTGCTTTCAACCACTGAGCCATCTCTCCAGCCCATAATATAATATCTTATCTCTTGTATCACATAATGGTAATTTACAGAATTGTCTCTTTTGAAACTTGATGGAGTTTTTTTTTAATCTTTTTAATTTCTCTCAGAGCTCACAAAGGTTTGGAAAGCTTGTAATCCTGCCAGACCTTGACTGTCCATCCTTCATCCCGTATTGATCTTGTCAGTATGTCCTAAATCCCCTATATTAATCTCTTTTCCATAAATTACAAAAAAATGCACTTAGAACTATTTTTTAAATTTAACTGGACATGTTGTCTGTTTACTTGCTTAATGTAATCTTTTGCACATATGAAAAGACAAGCTTTCCTGAATGTGTGGCTCTTCCAGGGAAGAGAACATGTTCCAAGGAGCAAGAAAAGTCACTGGGAAAGATTTCTGTGAATATCTTTTCAATCTTTTTCTTTTCTGTGAAATGTTCGGACTTTCCCGATCACTCAGCCTACCATTTAGACTGATTCTTCAATGTATAGAAGGGACCAAAAGTGAAGATGTTACATAAGACAGTGTCTTGATTGAGTGAATGTGGAATTTGGAGAAGGTCCAGGGCCAGCAACCTTATCAATTAAGATTGTTCTAGAACTTATCTCATCCACTTTATCACTTAGCATTTCCATTAAGCCAGCTCTCAAGAGACCAATTTTCAGTGCTAGGGAGAAACTCCTGAACTTGATTCCATTTCTACACAATGATACATTGTTTCCTTCCTCATTAATATAGAACAATAGAGCACAAGTTGCACATATGCAGTAACTTGGGAAACAAAGATTTAAATGACAGTCTTGCTTCCTACAAAGCTACAATGAATTCCACATGCAAAGAGTAAAACAAAGATGTCTCACGAGAATTGAGTTCAGGGAATGATGACCACATAGAATATTTCACAACTTTATTTAATGGTCATTTTATTTTATCTTGTTAATCTGAAGCTTAGTAATTAGCTCGATGTGTAGTCATTTCTTTCTATAGACATGTCTTTTAATTAGATCAAGATTTTAATACTCTACAATAGAGATCCACCATAAGTTTTATCATCTGTGACATTGTTTTCCTTTGGAATAATTTCTCCTTTGCCTCCATCTACTTGGAAAATGAATTTTCATCAAATTAAAACAAAGTCTATATGTAATAGAAAATGGCACAGAAAGTAACCAGCCACAGAACAGCAAAGAAAATATTTTATAAAAAGCTAAAAATGGGAAAGATGTTCTTAAGTATTCTTTACATGAGCCCAGCACCCTAACTTATGTCCTGGGTCTTTAATTCTAATTTCTATTAATATACTTACTATTTGCATAAAAATACTTGATATTTAATACTTTATTATTTTATTTGTATCTTAATAAATATGAGTGTTTTGCCTTCATGTATATAACTGCACCAAATGTATACAGTGCCCACAGAGGGTAAAAGAGGTGTTGGATCTTCTGAAATTGGAATTACTGATCATTGTTAACCACCATGGAGGTGGTGGGAAACCAAATCCAAGCCCTCTGCAAGGGCAGCCAGTGCTCTTAACAACTGAGCCAACTCTCCAGTCCCATACTTAAAAATAACAGATCAGTGTCAGTAACCATAGTTCAATTAGAGTTAAACAAAGGACTGGGGAGATGGCTTAGTGAGTAAAGTGTGTGTCACGTAAGCATGAGGACTTGTAAGCATGAGGAATTAAGTGTGGATCCTCAATATGCATGGAAAAAAAAAGCCAGGTGTAGTTACAAACATCTGTATTTCTAGCAGGAGGAGACAGGCAGATGCCAGGAGTTGGCTAGCCAGATGCATAGACAATCTGTGGGTGCTGTGTTCAGTGAGAGGTCCTGCTCAGAAGATAATGTGGAGAGTGATCATGAGAGACCCCAACATCTGCCGCTGGTCTCTACAGGAATGCACACACATATACATATATACCTGTACACATGGTGCCTACACATGGTGTACACACACATACACACACACACACACACACACACACACACACATACACGAGAATTAAACAAAAATTTCTTTTGTGAAGTCAAAAATTATGAACTCTGTCGAGCTTTGGGAAGTCCTGAGAGGCCTACTAGGGCTTCTGTTTTTCCTGTTGGTTATTTTTTTTAATTTTTTATGTTTTAATTTTTTTATTTAGTGTGTATAAGGTGTGTTGCCTGCATGTAGGTAAGTGCACCTGTGTCATGCAATGCCAGCGGAGGTCAGAAGAAGGTATCAGATTCCCCTGGAACTGGAGTTACAGACAGCTGTTAGCTGCAAAGTGGGTGCTGGAAATTGAACCCAGGTCATCTGCAAGAGCAGCTAGTGCTCTTAAGCACTGAGCCATCTCTCCAGTCCCTACTTGGTTATTTTTAAATGACTTCAACTTTTAAATTTGTGTTCCTAAATACGCAATACATGCAGAGAAGAGTGCAGCATATGCCCTTTTGTGTATATGTATGTGGTTTGCATGTAGTTATCTTCCACACAACCCTAAGAACAATTTTATTTTTTTATTTTTTACTATTTTTATTGACTTTTTTGTGATTTCATACAATCATCTTAATCATATTTAGAGCCCCTCCCCCATCTGCACCTCCAAAGCTCCCACCAAATTTCATGCATTCTGTCATATGTGTTAGGGCCTATTGAGTCAAATTCTAATAGCAATTTTTAAACAAGTCTGGTAATGTTTAGTTGAAAATAAGTGAGCCAAAGACATCTCAACTGAAATTAAAAATCATTTTAATGTAAGGTGACATTAAAAGTTCTGAGAGCTAAAACAGTTCATTGGAGATTATATATTTATATTTAAACTCTTAGTAAAAGAAAATGTCAAACCATTATTCTAAATTAAAAGACACAAAATTAGAAAAACATTCAAATAAACAGAAAGGAAAGAAATAACAAAAAAATCAGAAACTAATAAAACAGAAAACAGATACAAGTTTTTAACCAGTACAATGAAAGTCTCATTCCTCAAGAGTATCACTAAAATTGATCATCTTTTAGCCAGACTTTCCAGGGGAAAAGACAGTATATAGAAATCATAGAGTCTATAGAGGCATCACTGCACACCTCTTAGATTTGAACAAAACAGGAATAACGCAACATAAGTTCCAATGGCAATTTCCTGAATGATCCAAACTAAAAGGCAATAAATGAAAAATAAATTATGTATGTAGTCCTGTATCCATTAATTACATAAATAGTTTTTAAAAACTGCCTAATAAGAAAATGTCAGATAGGAATTGTTTCACATGTAAATTTCAACAAATTTTTAAAGAAGAAAAAGGCAGTGTCAACTTTTAGTTCTTGTTGAAGAACTGCCTTCCCAGACTAGCCTGTGGGAGCATCTGAGGGGCATTTTCTTGATTGTTATTTGGTGTAGGAAGGCCCAGACCACCGTGGGTAGTGCCATTCCTGGGCAGGTAGTCCTGGGCTGTATAATTAAGGCAAACCGGGAGCAAACTAGTAAGTAGTGCTTCTCTGTGGTCTCAGCTTCAGTTCCTGTCTCCAGGCTTCCATGTTGAGCTCCTGCCCTGGCTTCTCCTGATTGTGACTATAACCTGTAAATTAAAATAAACTCTTTCCTCCTTAAGTTGCTTTTGGTCCGTGTTTATCTAGGACAGGTGGGAATCACAGAAAAGAGGTAGGGCTCACAGCAAGCAGACACAGAACAGAATAAAATGCTGCAATTTCTAAGAAATGCCTCATAAACCCCAAAACACTTGCCCCAAACTTTTTATGACACAGTACCTGAGGATTCCTGATTCTTGCCTCAACCACCTTCTACACTACTCCATCCCTGGCACTCCACAAGCCTTTCCCCTCCTTCCACACATGGTATACAGGAACGTCAGCTGTCGACAGGACAAAGTACAGACAACCAGCTACACTTGAAGGAATTAGAGAAAGTTCTTGTCCTTAGGTTCCTCAGAGAAGTGCCCAAGGAAAAATAAGCCAGAAGCAGTCTGGACATAGCATGTCTTTGTAAGACTGACAAAAGCATTAAAACTAAGATTTATGTCTAGAGATACAGCTCAGGGGTAGAGGGCTTGCTTACCATGGCCAAGGTCCTATCCCAAGTACCTCATTCCCAAATAGAGGCCTTTGCCCTCCCTCCTGAAATCAGTGCAACTGAGCAGCACATACACGCATAGAAAATATTTGAGAAACAACCCAAGTCCAGCTAGGCCAACTAAACACTGCCTTTAAATGTCTTCTTGAAGCCAGTCAATACACTTGGACAGAGGGGGCAAAGGCCTCCTCAGATGTGAAGACAGCAGTATGGTAAATATTTCAAGGAACATAAAAAGTATGAAGGCAGCATTTCACTACCAAATAAACACAGTAATTTTCTGATAACTTGTCCTGAAGAAATGAAGACCTACAAATTACCTGACAAATAATTTAAAATACATTTTTTAAGAAAAGGAAACAAGTTATAAGAAATCATAGACAATGGAACAGTCAGAGGAACAGAGCATGAACAGAATCAGAAGTTCAGCAAAGATGCAGACGTTACAGAAGGAAAGCAAGCAAAATCTGGAGGAATACAGGGAGATCAATGAACACAAGATAGAGAGCTTTGTGAGTCATTTGAAGTTATATAAAAAAGAACCAAAATGGAGTTACAAAAGCTTGCAATAATTATGGAACATCATCAAGCAACCCAGTGTACACATTGATAGTGAAGCAAGTGTGTGTGAGGGGGATGGGGAAGGGACGGCTGTAGTTACAGAGACAGTGGTAGAAAGCTCCCCAAATATTGGAGGCAATGTACTCAGGTAATGTACTCAGGTCCTCATGCCTGCATGAGAAGTGCTTAACCATGGAGCCATATATTTTTTAATCCCAGTTGGATAAGGACTGATTTACATATGATTGGCTATGAGTAAAAGGTAGAATAAGAATTTTCTTTAAGAAATCAGTTTTAAAAACCAGAGGGAATTGTATTATTCCAAAAACCCATTGAAAAATTACACATACAATATCTCTACATGAGTCCATGAGTATAGTTGAAGATTCATAACAGGAAAATCAGTGCCAGACGGGGGAAACCTTCCTTTGATTTGTTGACCAAGGTAGTCCAAGAGACTTCTAAAATTACACAGGCTATTGCCACAACCCTCGATTGCCTCCCAGAACTTGAAGGCAAACCCTATTGCTGAAGGCAGGACATATTTTTGGATACAGGATTTGGAGCAATGGAGCTGGAGCTGACCTGGAAGCCACTTCGCCTGAAGGCTAGCTCTCATAGCTTTGTAGAGTGCTACATAAGCTAGTAAAGAAGAACATCAATCAACGGTCCAACCTTAGCTTCAGGGCCTTATAGCCACTGACTGTGACTGGCACAGCAAACGACACTGGTGCAGCAGTGGTACTTTTATCTTGGAGGTAATCAGTAGCTACCTGATTGGACTTAAAGCCTTCCCATTGGGAGGAAACTTATGTCTGGTACTGTAAACCTAGCCAAATACACATAAATAGAGAAGTCATAGATCTTAGAGCAAACCTCAAGGCTCTCATATCCCTAGACAGATGTAATTTCTCACTATGTGCAAAATATGGATCCTTAAATTTACAGATAAAAATCCTAGTCACCACCGATCAAAGTAGCTTCTTTTTCAACAGACAGAGATTATTACAGTTACACCACTGATGACACACAGAGATTCCCCATGAATTGCCCAAGCCTAAGTGGCACATCTAGGATGCAACCTCTGTACCTAAGACTCAGGAACATAGAACAAGGGATGAAGAGAACACTAATACATCTTTCAATTCTCAACAATGAAGCTTCCTCATGCAACACTGGGCCAGGAACACAAAAGGCCACAAACGGGCAAAACGCAGGGAATAAGAGTTGGCAGAGTGTGCGTCCTTGGTCAGGACTCCTATACTGAGGTCCACCCACCCAAGGCTCAGGTACCATTGAGAAGAAGGGGACTGAAAGAGTGTAAGAGCCGGTGAGGAGATGCATTACCATGTGGAAATAGTCCGACAGGCGCCTGAGACCCTTCTCATACAAACCTACAGCAATGGTGTCAGCATACACAAGACCCATGCAAACTTAGGCAGACAAAAACCCACCACAGGACTGTGGAAATAAACAGCAAGTCCTCGTCTTAGTTGAAAAATCATTGGCAGCTGATTACTGCTGGATGAGGAAGAGCTGATCTTCTTGAAGGGGAGCTAAACCCGAATGGATGAACTTGCACTGAAGGACATTTCAGGACACTAACTTGACATAATAGACCTTAATACAAGTGACAGAATGTATGAACTCCAAGTGGGAGGGGTGCTATGGGAGGATGCCAAAAGGAAAGGGGTATAAAGATGATTTTATGCATGAAATAAACAAAAATTCAATTTAAAATTTTATTAATAAAAAATTCATTCCAACATTCGAAGATTTAAAAAAATCCAAAGTACCAAAATTGGAGAGCATTTCTCAAGGAAAGTCATCGCCCAGATTGTAATGTAGACAATATTGGCTTAAAAATGCTTTAATTATTTTGCCAGTTCCTAGTCTCCCTGTATAACTTTGTGTTTGCCTTACCATAGGGTGTATCTGTCCTTATTTTTTCTTTGTGCTCTCTTTTTCTTGGTCAAAGTCGCTCTTCTACCTATCCCCAGCACTTAAGGCTAAGGCTTGATGTGTAACAGAAATTCAGTTTTTTAGGCTAATTAGCTAATTCAATATTATAGAACCAAGAAGAGGAGTAATGAGAAACATGATCCACAGAGAGGAAACCATCAAAAGATAGATGAGTTATTTGTTTTGACCTGCTGAGATGAGTCTGTTCACACTATCAACACCAAGAAGAATATGTTAGAAATTTTAATGTTTAGCTGAGCTTGAGCTCAGGACAGCAGAGCTACTGTCCTGACCAGTTCTGATCCACACATCTATTTTTTGATAGTGTTGGAGGTTGGACCCAGTGTGCTTCACGCATCCTAGGCAACTGTTCTGCACTAAGCTCCATGGCGAGCCCTGACATGGACATCTGATAGAGCAGCTCTGCAGGTCCTGCTGCACACCACTGGATGTTGGTAGGTCATGAGTTTTCTGAGCACTTTTAAATTTTATATATTAATTATGCTAATGTTAAAAAATTGTTAGTATATCTTTGAACTCATATATAAATGAAAATTCTCTTGTAATTAAATATGCAAATATTTGTGTTTTCAACTGTTTTGCCACCTATACATATTTGAGATTAGTATCTTGATAAATATGTATGGACCCCATCAAGCAAACAAATCTTAATATTAAAATGCTAATAATTAACTTTATTTCCACTATATGGTCCAGTAGTAGTTGTAAAGATAGACTTCTTTCTTGAAATGAAAATATGCCATCAATAAACCTTATCATAATGTAAGACTATGGGATCCTCAGTTCAGATCTTCACTTGACATTATGAGAACTCTTTTTTGTGGTGGTGTAATGAGAGGCTTTCATCATTGTGTGTTAAAGACAAAATAACAGAGGTCTATTTAAAGGGCAACTATGCCCATGAGCCCAGTACAGTCTAAATGATACTTAATCAAAGTGTGCTAAGCAAGGCTTTGAAGTTAGCAAATTAGAGCAATGGCATAACAGAACTGAGTTAGTATGTACAGCAAATCTGCATTATCAGGCATGAAGTGTGTAGCCAGTATCTTTATCTGTGCTGAATAAGAACTTTATCTATCACTGGGCCAGGCTGGAACATGTTTCCAACAAAAAGGATACTAGTGAATAAAAAAATGATGCCTTAATAAATTGACTTTTAAAAATTGGGCCAGCAGAACGGCTCAAGTGGGTAAAGGGGCTTGCCACACAAGCCTGGAAATTTGAGTTTGATCACTGAAATCCACATAATGGTGGAAGGAGAGAGCCAACTCCAGAGATGTCCTCTGCCCTTCACCCGTACACTATGGTGTGTGCATCCACATACACTCATCTTGTAAACACACAAAATAATAATAAATTAAAATTAATCAGATTTTGAAGTTGACCAATAAGATGATTATACCTAAACAGCCTAATAGTGATTAAAATGAAGAAGACTTCTATGATGGCTCCAAGTGCTCAAATGTAAATCATAAAAACAAAATATAATTTGTCAACAATTAATTTCAATAACAACATTTTAACTTCCACAAAATAAAATCAGTTGTAATTAGTGGTTTTTGGATTTGTGGAGCGTGTTATGGTATTTACTTATTAAAGATATTTGGACTTATTTATATAGTATAAGGAATTTAGGGCTCAAGTAGGATTTGCTGGTAGAACATTTGCTTACCATGTGTGATATATTTGACTCAATTACCAGAAGCTACATATAGCAATGTAGTGGAAAGAACATGCTAGTTGGTGACCTAGCAAGATATGCCCATCAGTGTAACAGTGGCACAAGTATTATAGAAGTAATCAACCACTATCTAATTGGATTTAAGGTCCACTTCATAAGATGGAGCCCATATCCAACAATGATATCAAGTCTAGGAACCAGAAGCTAGATAGGTCCCAGGGCATAATGCTAGTTTTCTACTAAATAGTTATAGTATTAAACTGAATTCTAATGACATATTGTTTTATCCATAGATTATTGCACCCCTCAACACTCACAGGAAAGTTTCCTTATGCTGCAGATGATAATTAGCACAGAAATGTACAGCTGGCCAATGTGCAGAGAACAAGAGGCTGCAGAGTGCTTATCCCTGAAGAGGACACGTATATCAAAGCTCTAAGGCTCAGAGATCATTGTGGAAAGATTATATCTTTGCAGAAAGATTTTAAGAGCCAGAAGTTCTGGATGACCCAAGGAAATAGAGTTGACCAGACAGCTGGTCAGTTACTCATATGAACTCACAGAAATGGTGACAGCATGCACAAGTCCATGCAAGTTCAAACCAGACAAAATCCCAGCATAGACATGGGGTAAGAAACCCAACACTACCTGAGGAACTATTGGCAACTGATGGCTGCTGGGAGGGGGAGAGACAGTCTCTTTCAAGGACGTGACTCTTGGTAGGTTAATCAGGCACCAGTGGATGGACCTGTACTGAAGGGCATGTGGGGACACAAATTAAACTCTGTAAGTCTTATTATACATATACTAATATATGCTTTATATATTGATATTATACATAATACAATGTATTAAACTGGGTGAGCGACAATAAGGGAGGTGCATCTAGGGGAGGGAATCTAAATACCTTAAAATGGGGCTAGAGAGATGTCTCTGTGGTTAAGAGTGGCTACTTTTGGCAGCTGAAGAGATGGCTCAAGGGTTATGAGCACTAGATAGGCTTGCAGAGGACCCAGGTTCAATTCCCAGCACCCACATGGCAGCTAACAACCATAAGTAACTCCAGTTCCAGGGGATTTGTCACCCTCTTTTGACCTCTGTAGGCATTGCATGACACAGGTGCACTTACACACATGCAGGCAATACACTCATACACATAAAAAAATTTTAAAGAGTGGCTGCTTTTGCAGAGGATCTGGGATTGATTCCCAGCACCCACATGGCAGCTCACAACCATCCGTAACTCCAATTCCAGGGTATCTGACCTCTTCTGACCTCCTGGAGCACTGTACGACACAGGTGCACACATGCAGGCAATACATTTGTACACATAAAATGAAAATAATAAATAAAAATGAGAATGTAAAAGACGTTAAAAGGATATATGAATGGATATATTTTCCAAAATAGAAAAAATGAGAAAGCCTAAGCAAGTGATGAAGGTCTGTGTAGGTTGGTTATAATATATGAAGGATGAGACAAAAGGAACAGAGTAAGTTGCTAAGAGGCCCAAGGACATGGTGAAGTGATAATTGAAAGCACCAGACTGGTGGAACTAACCTTATTGGATGTTTAACAGCCACACTTTGAGGCCTATACTAATGTGGTCAGAGGGACTTAAAGGACAGTTTTTGCCCCTTGCCCTCCAAGGTCGGGGGACTATGGAACATCTCTCAAAATGTCTTGTAACTGCGGTGAGTCACTTGTCCTCTTGTTCAGGGGGGCCATGGAGACCCCATGAGGTGGACTTGTACCAGTGTCTAGTCTAAAAAGAGGAGGGTCAACTCAGAGGAAACATCTCATCCATACTTCCAAGTGAAGCCAGACATGATCAAGTAGGACCTTTGACATCTTCAGATAGATGGAACTGGTAAAAGAAAGAAGCCAGGAGTTCCTCCCAAGCCCATGTGATCCCTGAGGAACAGATCCTCAAATGACCTTAAGTGTAAAAATAAGTTGATTTATTTGGGCCAACTGTATGGTCTTAAACACCCAAAAGGAAAGTTTAACCAAAGAGAAAAGTCATCAGTATATTTCTTTAAGAATTCAGGGGATTATGCTTCCCAGACATTAGGCTTAAGTCCTTATAAAAAGTTATTTAGACAGTTATTTCTCATTGATGATTTTGTTCCTAACCAGAAAGTGCTGCTCAGATGTAAGACTTCAAATCGTGGTCTCCAATACCCTAGTGTCCACCTGTAGCTAAGGGAGACAACCAGCAATTGTTCTAAAAGGATGGATAAATTTGTTTTCTCCCCCTATGTAGAAGCCTTTGAGAGGGAACTGACACTGATTCTAACCACTCCAACAGCTATCAAAATACCTGAAAACAAATCCTGAATCCATCACTCGAGAGTCCAGCCTTGGAAGACAAAATAAAATGAGGAGGAACCCAATAGAGGGATGCTTTTGGAAGCTTTTGTCAAGAAATTCCAATGGACTCTCATGAACATTTCAAAATTGCCCTGTTCTGACTTTTTTCTAGTTCCCTGTCTAGAATTTGTAGTGCTAATTACTCTTGCCTTTACATCTCCTACTCACAATTCAAAGAGTTTCTTTTCCTCCTTGAGATGAGTTATACAATTCAGGAGTCTTTTAGATAGACTCACTGAAGGGGTACTCCCTGCGTCCCTCTTCGGCATGGAAGAAGCCAGAGTGGTCAGCGTCCCTATTCCCTATTGGCAATTTGGGCAACCTCTTCAGAGGATGGTTATAAGAATAGGAGGTAGGAATTGGCTAGGCAGTTAGGGCAAAAAGACCCCAAAGAAAAGTCGCCAGTTTCTTCGCTAAATCTCACAATATCCTTGGGCTTCTTAGCAACTTACTCCATTCCAATTGTACACTGCAGGAGAATCAGAAGAGAAACTCAGGAAATATCAAAAAAAACAAACACCCCCCCAAAAAAACAAAAAAATAATGCAACCGGCAATGCAGAAAACAAATTTGTCTGTAAAGAGTCATCAGATACCTTTGATCCCCTCCCTGCCTCTCTATAAAATTGTTCCCTACTACTCAGTGGAAGATGTAGGCAGAGGTAAAATGTGGACTTTCACATTTTACCTGTCAGGGTGGTATGAGACAGACAAGAAAGAAAAAGTCTGATTGTCAGAAAAACATGCCTGGATACTTGCTAATTTTTCCAAAGTTCTGTTCATCATGGAAAAGAATCACTGCATAGCATTCTTCTCAGAGCCATGAAGACTCATGTCTAAATAAACAGACGAATGTGAGACTACTGAAATAAACATCAGATGAGGCCACTTAAACCCCATTATAAACTTTATAGCTTTATTCTATTTGTAGCTAACTTTAAATATGAAATGATAAATCTAAAAATATTCCCAGCTGTGAAATAAAAAAATGAAAAATTCTTTTATAGTTTTTGTGTTTCCCAAGCATACCTTCTAATATTATATACATGCTTTTTGCATTTTTTATTTTTTTATTTTTTAGAAGAAGCATTTCATTGCAGCTTTAACATACTCAATAACAATTTCCAGAGCAAAGATACATCTCTTTCAAAAGTGGCTATAAATTTTTTAGGTTCACAGTTGAATTAATACAGTTATACAATATTGAACTCAGTATAAACCCTGTAAGAAATAAAATTGAATAACTTTTTAACCTTTAAAAAAGATCTCCATTTCATTTTAAAATATACTGTTACTTACAGAAATACTCATTGTTTTTGCTAATAACACTCAGATGTTGATGCATGTGTCTCTAATCTGTATGTATCTGATTAGCACTAGTCATGGTTGGTTGCACTCGGATCCTTGGCACCTGTGTAAGGATATAAAGTCATTTGGTAGATTTCAATGGTATTGTTTATTACTTCTACTACTTCATATGACATAAATGTTTATGCTTCCTCCTCAACAATAACTCATTTTTTTTATTTGTTGATTTTTTTGTGTATATCACACAGAACATCCCAAACAATCTTATTCATCGATATACCCACTTCCCAGATGGCACCCTCCCATAGCCTCCCCCCTGACCACTAAAGCCCTTTTAAACTCTGTCTTCCCTGCTACTGTCTGCTGTGGTGTCAGCACCCACAGCTGTTCCCCAGTACTTGTCCATCCGGTGAATCTAGTCAGCCTATCTAGAGATCTTTGTTTTAGGAAGGTCAGCTGTTCCTCATCTAGCAGCAATCAGTTGTCAATATTCCTTTAGATAAGATTTGGGTCTTGCCGGGGGTTCGAACCCGTGACCCCTGGCGAGGTGAGGATTGGGGATGAGTAAGCTATTCGCCAGCCCATGCCGCCCCCATTACCCGGGGACACTCAGACGCAATGGGGAGCCTAGTCAAGCTGGGACTCATTTTATTGCAGGTGTTACAAAGCTTATAAAGGCACCTGGAACTCCCCCCTCCCCTCTGAGGGTGTATCTTAAGGACGGTCACGAGCTGATCATGCACTCCTCAGCAGTGGGGAACTGTTCTTCAGACTTTCAAAGCAAGCCAGGCCGCCCCCAGTAACTTCCTTTCGGACCTACACAAGGTGGGGCTTTTAGGTCCCCACAGGGTCTGCTGTTCATTTTCCCAGTTCTATGCTGGGTTACTCTCTAGGAGTCTCTTGGGCCACCCTGGTCAACAACTCAGAAGAAGGTATCTCTTATCTGGCATTGTTTCTTGTTATATAGCTTTTAGCTAAACATATAGACTCTAAAAAAAAAATATATTGGCCCCTTTAACCTTTG